>NW_027284288.1:0-20907 GCF_046629955.1 Centroberyx affinis | reverse complement strand
CACACTAGACATATATTAACTCACAGTACTTGTGAGGTGCTTATGGATAAGAGAGATCACCAGCCAGCGTATATTCAAAAAGACCGCTGTGACCTATCCTTGGTTTGCCTGTAATGAAAATGCCAGACAGCCTTTCAGGGTAACTGTGCTCTGAGAAATTTTTCACTCTTTTTCACCCAATCTAGATTGTATGGAAAGACCTATTTAGAGCTTGATGTGTTGCTGTTTTTACATATTTGCTGCTGTATTGTGCTAATTTATTCTCTTTTGTAACTCATTTTTTATTAATCATTTATTTATTTTAGTAATTAATGTATGTACTTATATTATTCAGTGTAGACTTCAGTTAATCTGTTAAACGTCTCTCACTCCATATGTTTATGCCATGGTGTATTTTACTGAATTAAAATTTGGATGAGGCAATGGGCTTATGACATTTTGCAGTCAGTCATAGCAATATGAAAATAATGTTTTGCTTCTTTGAAACTTTCCTTTGCTGAAAACCTTTTCATGAAATAATGTTTTGCACTGATTACAACATCATGTGTTTCATCCATAGCTTTTTCCCAAGCTGGATCCTCAACTCTCACCACTAGCATCTCCCCCTCCACACACACACACACACACACACACTTCCAAATACACACACTCATATATATGATATATGAATCTATATGTATGATATATGTTACACTTTTCATTGTCTATTAGATATTTTTCATTGTCTATTGGATCTTTGCATGTGTTTATGTTCAATACTGCACATTTGTAATATGTAGTTCATGTCAAAATGATTTCTCAAAAGGAGCCTGATCCATGACACAGATCCATACTTGATGCATACATGCTTAACATACAGCATGCACTCACACTGAAATACACGCATGCACTATGCATATACACACACATACACACACACAGACAAATTATGTACTAACACACATACTGTACACGTGCACACACACAAATAGACAGTGCAGCTCTGTTCAAAGATTTGCATAAAGCCTTTGACACTGTTGATCATGTTCTAGGTCCACTCTCATTTACATTTTATATAAATAACATCTATTCACAGAGAAACACTGAATTCAATTTTTATGCAGATGACACAATCTTAAATTATATTGCCCTCCACTCATGCCCTAGCACTAAGCAATCTACAGTCTGATTTTCATGCATTACAATAAGCTCTCATTGATCTCAAATTAGTCGTGAATGCAGAAAAAAAATATTGTTTTTCTTACATGGATGGATTGCAAATTGTTCAATGTGCTTTCATGACAGTATTGGATTATGGTGACATTATTTACGTGTGCAGCAGCCACCTCACGTAAATTATTAGATAAAATGCATTTTATTAGTCCCCTAGGGGAAATTCAGAAATATAGTAATAAATAAATAAATAAATAAATAAGTAAAGGTATTAATTAATATACATTCAGACAAATATGTTCATAACTACACTGGCGATATACCTACTATTCTACTCTATCTGCTATAGAATTGAATTAAACTTTGTATGTGTCCTTTTTGTTGAGTGTAGTACCATTCTTCAAAAAAATTTAAACGTTAAAGGGCCAAGACCCCAGAAGGTGTTGAGCTCTGTTCACTTGTGGTGGAGGCTTCATTTGTGCACCCACCCCCATTTCCTCTGACATCCAAGCCAGCTTTGTACATAGGCAGCTACCCTAAACAGCACAAAGCATTGTAACGTCGTGTGTGTTGGTATTTGCCAAACAAAAACATGTTTTCTAAACATCAGTGCAGCTGCAATCAATGTCAAATTAATGAGTGTTTACACGGCTTGAGGTGGGAACCAGTCCATAATTGGCAAATCAGATCCACCTTAATGGGTTTGTCTGCTTTAGCCTTATGATGCTGGTATTGCTACCATGCATTCCACTACAAGAAGGGCAACTTGGTGGCAGGCAACTTGGTGGATGGGTGCCTCTATTTTTAAAAATTGTGGGCAGTGCAAGAGGCTCCAATTGCATCTGTGTAGTGGTTATCATAGTTTTGAACAGGCAAATCATGTAGTTTTTGCTGCTTTGGTCTTGCATTTCATAATGTTGCATTGTTTTGATGAGTTAACATAGCTAGCTAGCAAGCGCTAAATAGGTAGCATTAATAAAAAATAAACAGAAAAAAACAAAACCCTCAAAGTATTTGAGCGCTTATCCCAATGATGCATGCAACCATTTTCCAAGCATTGTTTTTGAGACTTTTATTCCTGTAGTCTTTCAAATAGGGAACTTGGAAGCTTTAAATACCTGTAATCACCTTGTGATTACAGGTAGGTACCTTGTCCATTTTGCATTTGCCAGGCAAAAATATTGTTCATGAAACTAAATCACATCGGTAGAGAAACAAGGAAGCGTGGAAATCTGATTTGCTGTTGACAGCTGATGACCATCAAAAGTTCAGCTGTGGCCAACTTTTCTGGGCCAACAAGCTTGTTGATTGCCCACACATTTGGCTGAGTTTCCCTGGTAGCTCAGCTCTATACGCAGTGAAAGGACTTCTGATTATGGCCCTACAGGACCAGAAAGGTTCTGACTTGTAAAGAAAGATGTAGGCATGAGTAGGAAGTGGACTGGCATCTCATCAAAGCTGAAGTAAAGAAGAAAACATTCTCTCTCACAAAAGAAGAGTGTGTGTTTTTGGTTAATTATGTGAACCTACACTTCCAATTATGCACACGTGCACATAGGCTATTGCACGCCCATACAGTGTATACATACACATGCATGCAATCACACACTCAGCCACACATACACACACAAACTCACATTCTCATTTATCTCTCATTTATAAACATACACCATTATGTCTTATTTATAAACATACACCAACACAGCACACACTCACACTCATGTACATTGTGTATTCACATGCACACACACAAACACACACAAAACACACACGCCCACACTGAGAGTTGTGTTGTCTTGTATGGCGCCTAAACTCTGTGATTAGTTGTGATCCCCAGCAGTCATTTTTACAGCATTAACTCGGATCATTGGGTCTGTTTGGCCTGCACTGTGAACTGAGTGACCCGGACAAACACACAAACACACACACACACACACTTCCAAATACACACACTCATATGGACACAGATACACAGTATGATTTGAACCAGCACCTGTATATCATAGACACACACATCTATATAAATGCCTATTTGCTAGCCCAGAACAGCCCAGAAGACAAGATTAAACTATTACACCTTATAACAAACAACAACAAAATAAAAAAAAAGAAACATCCAGAAAGCATTATATCTATAACTGCATCTACACATATGCCACTGCTACAGGTTAAATGTACTTTTACAAGATAGTATACTGTATATCATTCCAAGTTGTCTCATAATTTTGGTGTTTAGGTCTTTGTGAGCCACAGAGCAATTCAGTGGAGACTTATTCTGGCTGACTTGACACCAAGGAATCTATTAAAAAAAAGGTAAAGCAGATATGTCAGAGCCATGCACATAAGCGTTAACGGAAACTAGTTTCAAACACCTACCTTGACCATTATATCAACAATTTGTTATTTGGTTTACTAGATAATGTTTGGAGTGTTTTCATAGTAAATTTTGATTGATAACTCCATTGATTTCATAACCACAAAGGGACATTCTGTATGGTTGTGGATCCTTGCTGCCTCTTCCAGGTAGTTGATGTTGGTGGGTTTGGCGGGACTAGTGACTGTGGTATCTTGGCTCACTTGAAGTTTGGTGAGGGCCTCAGGGACAGCAGCATAGACTTCCCTGAAGATGCAGCGTTTCCAGTGTGCCTGAAAATGCCATATGTCCTAGTGGAAGATGAGGCTTTCCATCTATACTGGTACCTGAGGCACCCCAGGTTCCAATGTCCCTAGAGAAGACAGGATTTTCTACCACCTCAGCTGTGGAAGGCTTACTGTGGGATGCAGTTTTGATATACTCACCTCTCAGTGGCAAAAATGTATAGGCATGTCATCAGGATGGACCCTGAGACAGTGGAGCAGTCTGGGAAGGCCACCTGTGTCCTCCTAGCCTGGTTCCAGACTCCTGAATCATGTATGTCATTCTTGGTAAAGTTGATAAATCCGCTGGCTAACCATGGATGTAGAGGCTAACTGGCTGCAAAATCAGAGGAAAATCACCCCTGCACACACACAGAAATCGGCTAAATAGGAGGCAATCTCAGGCTGAATAATGGAGTGGTAACAAAATGGCCATTCAGTCTGAAAATCAGGCTAGTGTCCTCTTCAATTTCATGAGGGTCGGGTGCATGAGAGAGAACAGCCACCACACAGTTGCCAGAACAGGCAACTCATGCTCTCCACAGTGTTGACAGGATGGGGAGCAACAATGCCACTGGGAAGACTCTCAAAGTGAGGGAGGCCTTCAGCTCCTGTTTCAGTGACAATGGAGCTGTTCCATGGCAGCAAGTCGTGTAGCCCCTCAGTCACCCACATTATTGGAAAAGAGCAAACATCGTTTAACTGAGGACAATTGATGATTTAAAATAAAGCTGTTACTGTATAGCCTAACTACCACACATTTAGTACAAGAACAAAACAGGACATGGTTACGTTTCCCCAAAGAGAGCTTGTCTGCCTGAAGCGGTTGCAGGGTAGGAAACCAACACAAACACTGACTAAACAAAGGAAAACAAATAATTGGGCTCAGGTGAAAAGAGGAAAAGGGGTTCTTTGAAAGGTATCCCAAGGTGTGGTGCCCACAAGAGTTGAGAGGCAAAGAGGACATTAAAAGGCAAACGCCTCGGGTCCCCATCATAACTGCCTCAGAACTTATAGGCCAAAAAATTTAAGCCAACCAGAAATCAACAAGGGGAGCAAACACAAAGAGATAGACAAGTTGCCCATGCTCAGAACACAAGACAGAGGGTAAGACTGATGATGTCTCCTCCTCAAACACTGAACAACTGAACATAAAGCAAACTGGGGCTTTTTAAGAGTGAAGTGCAGCTGTAGGCAATGCCACTTCAGGAGTGAGCACCGCCCACCAGCAGACTGAGTGCATGTAAACCATGGGTAATTATGAGCAAGTATGGATGAGGTAGCACTATTTTGTGAATGACAGCTCAGATCACACCCTTGCTCACTAAAGATTTACCAAAAAAAAATGTAATTGTGGTGTGTGACAGCTTCTGGGCCGTAGTCTTGGCTATTTGTTAGCCCCTCTCTCCCTGTGTGTTCATCTCTCTCTCTCCCTCTTTATAAATCTACCTGCCTGCTTATCTGCCTCTCTCCCTCTATTCTAGGAAGATTATCCACAGTCATGCAGGACCCATAAAGACTATCATTCTTCCATTGTGACGGTCTCTCTCTCCCCTCCTGGCTGATGTGCACCTGGGCATCCTCTTTCTCTGGTTTGGCTTTTGTTTTGGCATCACACCACACTGACAATTTGATGTTTTTTGGGTCATGTCTCCCCAGTTACTTTTATGCGTGTAGATAGGGGAAATGATAAAATGCTTATTGTCTGATCAGCTTTTAACTTCTGCACATTTATGTTAAAGACTGGATAAGCAGGGATGGCTGTGCTATTCATCAAAAATATCCAGCTGCTTGTAAATGGTGATACAAAAAATGTATTACTCTAAGCTTTACCTTCACACTCAATACAGTTACATGCAATTCTACTGCTAACATAATGTGGTATTAATATATGCTGCTTTATCTGATAACTTTGTATCAGCGATAGAACAAACTTATTACCTGTAGAAGTGTTTTTGTTTATAGAGCCACTCATATTATCTACCTGGAAAATATACAGTATGTTGTGCTTTATCCCAATAGGTTAATAAGAATATATGCAACGTTGAGCTCAAACTTAGAGACGAAAAAACATCTGGATGTAACTGACCACAGCAGAACAATGGCACAATGAGTATTGCGGGGATACTGACATGTCTTTTTAATTTCTGTTCACCCAACATTGGAATTACTTTTATTGATTCCAAACAAAAGGTCATCTTAGAAAACCTGTAGCTAGAATAGACAGAGATAGATAGAGAACTTTTATTATACCAGAGAAGGCCTGGAATACAAAATGGTCAGAAATGGTCAGAAATGTTAAAAGAGCTGTTTACTACAGAGTGACAAGAAAAATAGTTACACACTGATTCAAGACAAACAGGCACATATTACAAGACAAAACAGACATGTACAATACGAGGCACAGATAAATGCTTTAAGAAAAACAGGAGCATTTCTTTATTAAGACATCATGTATGAAATGTCTGTCTTTCCTAGTTCTGTATTCATACATGGAATATCTAAAGTAATGTATTCTTGTGATCGAGTATGTTGTCCTGCTCTAAATCTTAAAAATGATGAAATTGAAAGCTTTAGGAATTAACAGAATAAAGAATAAAGGAATTATGCCAACAAAAACATCAACTATCATACCTTGTGCCCTGCTTCACAGAACAGCTGATACATCTTGAATTTGACATATGACTTTTTTGGACTGGGGCAGTCTTTTAAGGTCAAGGGATAAGCTCTTCAGAAAGACCTTATCTTCATCCTTCACCCAGTGTTGGTGGGAGCGCTGTGTGGTGGAGGGAGCAGGTTCCCCAAAGCACCAAGGAGCCGGGACTCAAATTCAGACATGTCCCACCGATGTGCCTTCCTTCTCTTTCCCACCGGGAGTCTGCCGTCTGTTGCCTGTGGCTGGCTTGAGGGACGCGGTTGTGGCTGCGCCGCTGCGACTTGTCCTCGTCACCAGGGGAACCATTCTGCTTCTGGCTGGCCGGCTGATCTGATAGTCGCAGCTGGCTGGGTGGCTGTTTCGGTGTCAGCTGCCGATTGGCTTTCCGGCTGCCCGGCTGTACCTGCAGCTAGCTGGCTGGCTGGCAGGAGTCCATCTGGCCGGCAGGATCGAAGCCGCTGGAGGGCCTCCATGGCTGTCTCGTTCACAGCTGTAGATGGTGGCTGGCTGGGCCTGATATTAGTGTAGTGCCTGTTGCCCTATACTCAACAAATGGGGCAAGGAAGCCCATTACAGCCATTAAGCGCTGTGGCTGCTTGGCTGTGGCACCAGTCCCACTCCTATTCTTCTCCCTGGCTTTCTTTCTCTCCTTTTTGTAGGTAACTCTAAGGTTTTTTCATCTTTAGCTACAGGTATCTCTATATTAAACACACACACAAACAAAAAATATAAAGCAATGGCCATACTACATAGGATGTGTGCCTTTTGTTTTTTTTTTGACAGTTTACTTTAAAGTTTTTATTTAACACACACCAGCTGGTATATGTTATGGCTTATGGAGAGGGTATGTAAATTGTATGAAATTTCTGAAATATATGACAAGAGTTTAGATAGCTGTGTTAGCTCTGAACAACCGGGACATGGAGTTGGAGAAATAAGTTTCAATCAAAACTACTAGGAAAAACTATTGCTAACGATTGCTAAATTCACTGCTAAATTCATCTTAACCGACAATATCAACAACATTCTTCCATTTCTCCCTGTTAGGTAGAGAGATGGGCCAAAGACATGCTTAGACAGCTAACCTTACTTCATGGTGATGAAAAAGTGGGTGAAAGCCATTAGAACCAACCTTCATTGGCCAAACTGATTGGTTCTTGCATGGCAAACACCATGCATTTTTGCGTATAGTTCACTGTATTCAACTTTGCTCACTTCTCATAGAACATGAATGGAGACAGAATTGGTTGCTTGGTGAATCGTGTTTGGTGGGATGACAGCATTGTTGTGATGGTACATGGTACCACTGATGGTACCACTTTGTTTTGTGTTGCCTCGCTCCTTCAAAACTCAATACTTTCATTGGGTTGAAAAATGAAAATATGAAATTCATATATAAAAGGCAGGATTTTTTTCCCTTTTAGGGAAAATATGTGGGATGCTACCCACTCAGAATGGCCCTCTAGCTGAGAAACAGTGAGTTACTAGACCAGCCGGGCTGTAAGTGTTCATATTCTGTTCATACATCTTAATCATTGCATGATAATAACTAAATTACCTGCTCAGTTTGCAGTCATATATTACAAGGCGTTGTAATATATGACATTTACATTTCATTAATAAGCTTTTACTCATCCATTCTCCATCCTTCTTGACAAGGACGTCCTGATTAAAATATCCCCACTTGTCTCACAGGAAACTAGGGATCCATGCCCCACTGGAGAAAGGCATTTTCTTTGATGGTAGTGTGGCCAAGTGGTCTAAGGCACTGGATTAAGGCTCCAGCCTCTTCAGCAGCATGGGCTCCAATCCCAACACTGCCTTTCTTGAGCAGCAGGGTGACCTAGTGGCTTAATAGAGCATCCTTAAAGTGATGTTGAGCTTTGGTAGTAGCTTGGGTTGTGTAGCTTCCTGGACATGATAAAACCCCAAAATCAGCAATTCTCTGTTATCTGTTGCTCCGATAGAAAAGATTGGAAAATTGTGTTTTTATCTCTCATTTCCCATTCATTGTCATTTTATGGCGAAACAGGTCTGGAAATCACACTTCTAGCACGTAAACAAAGCAGACAATATATACTGTATATATATATAAAAAAAAAAAAAACTTAAGTGAATAGCTTTGTTTATGTTATTAAACCAGTTTGAACAAGTGTAACACCAAAATTCTTCCAACTGGATTTCGGTGATTCACTTGAAAAAAAATGGCAGTGAATGGAGAGAGAAAAAAACACAATTCTCCAGTCTCCTCTACTGGAGCAACAGATAAGAGAGAATCACTGATTTTGTGGTTATATCATGTCTAGGAAGCTACACAACCCAAGGTACTACCAAAGTTCAACATCACCTTAAATCAGAGGATCCAGGTTCCAGCCCCCAAATCAGCAAGCATCTGCCCAACTTGCGCCTCAATTAAGCCAAAATGCAAAGTCTTCCTGCATGCTACAGTAGATATGAGCCCTCATCCAAAAGAAAATCTGATGTGAGCAGAAATTCAGAATTGAAACGACAGAGTGGGCAAAGGCTAATTTTGATGATGAGAGTGATTTTATGCTGCTGTACACTCTTGAAAGGATAGAGCAACTGGAGCTTAAAATGGATTAAAGTCACAATGAAAGAGGTTAAGTATGCATGGGAAATATTGTCACTTATATTTGTTAAGAGAGAGTGTTTTACAAAGGACTGGACTATGCTGGAGCATGAATTACGTGTGGTGTATTGCTGTACCTTAACTATTATAGTATAAATCTAACTGAACCAGGGAGGCACTGAGAGGAAAACATCCTTCATATTGGGTGGTAATTTCAAGCGGCGCTCCTTTTGTTGTTATGGCACAATTACCCTCTAAACTTTAAATCCAAGGTGTTTATTGATTTAGTCAACAGGACACCAGCCCATGGGGAGATCTGAATGAGCTAGATAATAGAAGTAAACATATTAATTCCACCTGTATTTGTGCATCTTCATTTTTTCAGAAGTTGTAGGATAATTGATTGTGTGTCTGTTTGTGTACACTTGCAGATATTTGCATATATTTGCTTTCCTGAACTTCCCCCTCAACAGAGAGGTGAGGCAGGCAGTTGCTCCTCTTCTTATAAGGCGTAATTCAACACTCTCTCCAAAAATGGCCCATGATGTTGAGTTTCACAGAATAATTTTATTTCACTGTGAATTCAATCCAATTCGTTTCACTTCAAATCTTTATTTTCCTGTGAGGGAAATTTTGCAGACGGTGTTTTAAAGCTGCTTATTATGAAACTCCACAGTTTGGTGGCTCAAATGGCAGCAGGAGGTAACTGTTTGAACTGACATTGAACTTCAATACCCCAGAAATCATGTGACGTGGTGTCAGTAGACGGCACACAGCACGCTCATGTTCATTAACCTAGCCAGTTTGTGATCGCTTTATAGCGAAGGTAGGTCTCGCTGGGCCAGTGCAAGAGAAAGGTCTAACAGAACCCATTATCACTGTGGGAAAAGGGGGGAAAACTTTTTTGCGTTGTTTGTATCTCTTAATCCAATGACACTCGTCAGGAGCGGTGCTTCAGCCAAGTCACCAGAATAATGCTCTTTCCAAATAGTGGTGGGGGGAAAACTGGGAAAACTGTGAATCACCATGCATAAAAAAACAACAACAAAAAACTCCATGTCAGAAGGCTAGAAGAGTTTTGATGATAAATGCAACAAACACAATTTGGTAATTGGTGCCCCTAAACTAAAGCCTGACTGCACTCTGGCTGTCTTTGAGCAAATAGGGTAAATCAATGGAGTCTCAGTTCGGGTAGACAGGATACTTTTTCTCTATTGCAGCCCCACTTTGTGATTTAGGCTGATAAAATGTGTGTATTTTTACATTAAAATCCTGCCGTGTGCTGCTTTAAAAGTGGACACATTATATATCACCATATCCTACACAATACAAAAGAATCAACCGGATAAGATCAGCCTGTAAGTCTAGAGAGGGAATCAAAAAATGCCTGTCGGTGCAGAATACCTGTGGTTGCCTGTAATATTTAGTGGGGTAATTTATTAAAGATACATATCCATGTCCAGCAGTAATATCAGATTGATCCTATATATGATCCATTTTTTTCACAGATTTCCAGTAGATTTTGGACTGAGAGAGACTTAGACAGGATGATGTTTCTAGAGAACTGGGCAAGAACAGCAGAGAGAGAAGGAGGAGGAGGAGGAGGAGGAGGAGGCACTGAAGATGTCAATGACGGGTCAGTCACAGCAAAAACACACACTGCCCAACATCTAGAACGATCTCAGATGACTTTCTGCGCTCTTAACCATATAGGCATTAATGAGATGAGTGTAATTTTTTCAGGGGAAGGAGAAGGAGAGGTGTTGCGGTGCAGCAGAGGACACGATGTCTGATGTTGAACTGGATCCTGGAGAGCCTGAGGGCAAAACATGTCTCCATCGCATCGTAGCAGTCGAGTAAATCTCAAGAGCCGGTTCCCAGGTCAGAGGGAGGTCGGGTAGCGAGCCCGTGGCAGGGGATATAGGGTAAAGCAGCGGTGCGGGTTTATGCCCCCCAAAAAAATCACCTCGTCTCTGCCACAGCTGCCAGGCCCAAGCCGTCTGACTGAGCCTTCTGTACCCCAGTGATGAGTTTGCTTTTCAAAGTCAGCAAACAGCTCGCCTTGCCTGGTTGTCCTTTTTTTTTTTTTTTTTTTTAAATTAGGTCTTTATTGCTTGTCAGTGTTGCTGTCAGCAGAGCTGCACCATACAGTTTGAGGAAGGAAATTAAAAAGTCTGAAATGTCCAAAAAAGATTAATGATATAACGTTATAGTATCAACTAAATAATGTGTTTCAAGAGTAAAATTTGATTGTTTGACGACTGTAATCCGACTTTTCTACCTTGTTTAAAGAATGGGCCATATTCCTGACTTACTGTTGGTTCTCTTTGCCTCAGAATGGTCAAATTAGAAGAATAAGAAATAGAACAGTTCCTCAAAATAAATGTAAATATCTATTGTCTGTCTTGAATGTATCTTGAATGTGTGCCAGCATGTCCTTATGAAACTCAGTTAGATGTCTATTCTTCCGTTCTATTGTTTGTTTGTCATTTTATCAGTTGATCATTTAGCAACTGCTGTTGTCACTGGCATAGAGGGTCATTCTATTTTTATTATTTTTATTTTTTTGTATGTAATTTTAATGTAATGAAATAGTTTTAATCCATTTACTATTTTTAATCCATTTATTGTTTTAATCAGTCTATTTTATGTAAATAACTTTGAGTTGCATTCTATGTATGAATGGTGCTATATAAATAAACATATTATTATTATTATTATTATTATTATTATTATTATTATTATTGTTGTTGTTGTTGTTATTGTGTCCCTGCACCAATGTCACCAAGACAAATTCCTGTACATTTACTTGCAAATAAAATAAAATGATTCAGATTATCATACGGATTCAAAGATCAAAAGGCCGGTGGAACTAAATTAGTTACTTAAAGTTATTGAGTTGATTATTTTTTAAAGGAGAGGTAATGATTTATTCAGCCTTGATGTGGGCGACTCCTGCCAACAAACAGCATGTTCTGTTCTCATTTATTCTCTCATTGGTGATCGTTGCCTCGCCAAAGATTTCATTAATTTATTCACTCTCCGCTCACGTGTGTTCAACTCACTTCTGATTCAATTTACTCTGGAAGCGGATTTTCTTCAAAATATTTAAATCGAAAAATCATTTCTCCGTCATTTCTCTCTATCACAAAACTATTAAGTTGAAGGCTCTCCCTCATCTTTTAAAGCCGAATTTATATTTTCAGCTGATTGAGTTAAAAATGAATTGACCCCAACTCTGTCCTGCAACATAAGACCTGTGCAATAAATCTTTCCATCCTGCGTTAAATCTGAGCGGTGAAGTCTCTGATAAGTTGGATTTTCCCCTTGAACTCCATCATTGACTGCGGGTCACTGAGGTCTAGGGAACCATTAAAGAGGAACAGAAGGATTTCGGTTGATTTCAACGCAGCTCATGTCTTTATGAATGGCGGCACAATTCCTCCTACACACTCTGACACACACACATCCTCCTGCACACACACTTTTCTCTTTCTATTACTTACACGCACGCACACACACACACACAAGAGCATTCTAACACAATCTCTCTCTTCCTCACTCACTATGTCTATCGCTTTCTCACACACACACCACACACACACTTACACACACACACACACACACACTCACTTCCCATTCCCTGCCTCGGTTGTTTCCCAGACTTGAGTTTAACTAGCATGTGAAATGTTGTGGTAAAAGAGGAGGCCTTGGTCTAACTGACTGTAGTAAACCACCAGGCTCACTGATTAGGACCAGATGATAGGAGTGGCTCCCAAATATATGATCGTAAAACTCAAGAAATAAAATGTAAATCCCTGGTAATAAATCAGTTATATGTGACTACCAGTCGTCTGTCTTTATGTGGGAGGAAGTTAAAGATGACCGCTGATCCTCTGTCGAACTGCAACGTAATCCTCGGTAATAAATCACACACTCAGACTGTGTGTGGAATCACTTGTGTGACTCATGGTTTGGCCTTACTAAAACAGCGAGTTCAAATCAACCATTGATCTTCCATTGAAGTGAGATATAATCTGTGCTGATAAATCACCTCGCTTTGATCTTGTTTAGGAGCATAAAAGTTTCCCCCCGCATGAATATTGCTAGTATGCCTCTAAAAGTTGCTGTGCGCTCTGAATTCAGGCTCGGCTTTGGGATTTGCGGCTTTGGTTTACAGATGGGTCACGGTCTCTAAACTTTTGATTGGCCATTTCATAATTCTTCCCCTTGGGACTTTTGTTAGGTTACTTTCATGGCAAGCTGCAAAGCCAGACTTATATTTTTCACCTATGAATTTGATTGTAAACCTACCGCTAACCTTAACTTGACTTTGTGTCTCACCTTAAATACCAAAACATTTTGATTTCTTTTTTCTTTTAGAAAATATATTGGTTTTTGACTTTTTGGTTTGGTCGGGAGGTGAGAGGCTTTGCGTTGTGATTGGCTTGAGCCACAATACAGACCGTTCTCTCTTCCTCTCTTTGTATCTTTGTCATGTCAAATTACATTAAAAATATGGCAGTTTAATGTTGCATTGCTTATCTGCAAATATGCATTCCTTACAGCACAACAAAACAAATCATTAGGATCCACTGACATACATGGACACACATATGATTCACCAAGCAGCAGTTATTTTAATAAAATGTCAATTTTCAAAATTGATGCACTGCTTGCTCCCACCCAGCACAATGCATTTCGATGGAAGATGATAAAGGTGCGAGAATAACAAGCAAACAAAAGCACAAGCCACGTGCTTTACTTCTCTACTTCCATGTCATGCAGCAATATAAAAATGACTGATAGAAGCATTAGAAAGAACTACTAGACTTGAGGGAAATTATGTCTCTCCTGATTGCTTCAGTCTAGCTAATGGGAGGCTTGTACCAGTCAGGAGTAGATTTTCCCAATGGCTTCTGAACACAAAAAAATATCTTGAGATCATTTTTTAAAATTTTAATTAAAGATATTGCCATCACACTGACAAATACACACACCAAATGGAAACATGAATTTAAGTTATCAAAGGAAAAACACCTGAAGGAATCGCAGAGGGAAGAAATTGGGGGGAAAAAAGGACATAATGTGATTTTGTTTTGTTGACGTTATGCTATCTTAACATCAGTCTTCAATATGTTCATCCACTTCAAGATGTTGCCTATCCATTTCTGCAGACAAAATCAGTTTGGCTAATTTCAGCTGGAAGTCATTGAGTCAGTAAATATTGGCAAAGCAGATCAGACAGAGCTTTTGAAATTCATTGCTTGTGGAATAAAAAAAACACCACTAAAACTTCACTCATCCCTTTGCACCGCTGCAAAATTAGATTAGATCATTTAGGGAATTCGGTCATTCTGAAGCAGTTGTTCAAAAAGAAAAAAATTCCCCTCGACTCTCCTCTCTCCGTCCCCCGAGGCAGATACCACACAGTTCCTGGATACTCCATAAAGATTTATTTGTCACATATCAAAACACGCATCATTTCCGTGGCGCACGCCCCGCCAGACCCATTCCTGAATGGTGACAGTGCTTTTAATACTGGGAGCATATGTTTGCCACCTGAATTATCCACCAACCAAGATACATACTGATATTTGGTTGCACAAAAGCGTTCCTGTATAATGTTTGAACCTGCCTGAGGAGACATCATTTTTGTTGCATATTAATTTGGCACTGACTGTAAAATCAGATTTCAGATCAGAATTTTTTGTTTTAGCTGCAGCCAGAGGCAAGAACAGCAATGGAGACAAGGATGTGGAGTGGAGGAGAATTCAGGGAAGAGAACAAGTAACAGAGAGGCTTTAGAGAAAAACTAAGCAGGACT
The DNA here is from genome assembly GCF_046629955.1 of Centroberyx affinis. Classification (NCBI taxonomy): domain Eukaryota; kingdom Metazoa; phylum Chordata; class Actinopteri; order Beryciformes; family Berycidae; genus Centroberyx; species Centroberyx affinis. The sequence goes on along the minus strand of NW_027284288.1, from coordinate 6,045 downwards.
GTATTCCCATTTTTTAATTTGAGGGGAACATTTGAGCACCTTGCGCTTTGAATTATTTGTTACACACATATATCGATGTTATTTTGATTACTGTGATCACATCGCCTTGCATTTCAAAAGTGCATGTCACTGATGAGGATGTAAAGCTGTGTGACCTTCATGTACGCTTCTTCAAAACTAACGATAATTATCAGCCAAAGTTGAGATATAGACCCTCCATCCCTCTCTCTCCCCAGACAGAAGGCCATGGGCACTTTGAAAAAACATTTTAAAGTCCGACCAATGGGTCTGGGTCCATACCGGCGGTCAGGCGTGGGTCAGTCGCCTCCAAAACTGGACCCAGAGCCACTGTTTTCCATTTATAGCCGTATATATATCAGGTTTTTTGTTTCCTTAGTGAGCAATAGTTTGTTTATTTTGTATATTTTTACCGTAATTTGCCTGCAAGGAAAAGGCAGAGGGACTTTAGTTTGCCTGCAAAACAAAACGTGGCAGCTTGTCAAGCACACATAGCACACACCTGAGAGAATACCTATTGGCTGCTTTGTCTGACTGCAGGCACAGGAGAAGTAATTGGATGGAGAATGTTAGATCTCTTCATCACAACGACAGAAATGAATGGAAAAAAAAGACATCAGTATTGCACAACTAGCAGAATTAAGGAAAATTAACATGAAGATGGGTGTATGACCTTTGAAAAGCAGTGGAATGGCCCAGTTGACGGCTGGGTGTCTCCTTGGAGAAGGAAAAACCAGGCGACTGTGATGAAAGAATTGGAGCGCAGTAGAAAAGAGATGCAGCAGAGGTTTGACCTGGAGATTAACCAGCTTCGGCCGCGCAAGGATTCCATGGAGGAGTAAATTACAAATGGGGAATGGATCAAAGATAAGATTCGATCCATCAGCATCCCTTATTGTAGCGGGTCTGCCAATGGAGGAGCGGGGAAATGTACTCACTAAGGTCAATCGGCTGTTTTCTACTGGCTTGGCTGCAGCATTGATATTGATGTGGAGTGGATGTGAGGAAGAGGGAAAGGACCAGTGTGTGTGGTGATAGTTGAATGCATATTTGTGGAAGAAAAGGTAGCTATCTTTTTTTCCATATAATTTTTAGTTTAATTTTCCATCATATGCACAACATATATAACCATGAGTACACAATACATGACAATAAAGACAAATACAATAGAAAATACATGATAATAAAGACAAAAAAAGAAAAACGGCCCTTTATTTACTTTTTAAGAAAATAGGGGAAGTTGTTACATGTCTTTCTTATTTCTTTATTGTAATTTTCTAGCCTTCTAGTTGACATAATTTCATATGAAGTTGTTTTAACCAATAAATCCATCCATTCTGTAAAAAGTGGTATTTTAATACTTTTCCAATAGTTAAGGACCAACCTTAGTGTTGTTATAATCCCCAAACACAATATATTAATTATCAGAATTATTAATTATTATTATTAAACTGTACTCTATTAATTCCCTTAACTTCAGATTTGTCAGGCAAAGTCTAGGTGTCTTGGAAATAGAAAAACCAAGGCCCTCTTCCATAATCCCCAAGGTTTTTTTCCCACAAAGGGTTGCACAACTGGACATTCCCATAAGGCAATAATGCAATAATGTCCCTCTTGTTTTGTTACATCTTTGACATAAATCATTTTGCAAGAGACCCATCCTATTCAGGTCAGACGAAAGACTACTTTTTCATGGGAAGCAGCTGAGTCATGAAGGCAGAGGAGAGGAGAGGAGAGGAGAGGAACTGGAGCTCATGTTCATTCTCAAGAGATTCATTCACAAACTACAATCCTCTGAGTACTTTGCATACTCTTAATGCAAACATGTCTGTGAATGAAACACACCTATGTGAAGAAGACACTATTGATCTGGAGGGGTATGTATGGTTTGGGAATAACAGATCAACACACATAAGAGCACCAAGAGGATCAGGTGGGGTGGGAATACTTGTGAGGTCTAATTTACTTTGTGAATATAAAATTTAAGTAATAGACAAATCAGTTGATGGAATTATTGGCCTTTCTTTTGAACACAAAAAGTCTGATTAGTTTTGCTGCACTTTCTTGTTATCTACCACCTGAACAATCAAAAGCTGCATCCTCCTTCTTTTGCCATCTATTAAGTTAAGTTAATTTATTTACAGAGGTGAATGCAATTTATATTTGTGGAGATTTAAATGCTCTAATTGGGAAATTTTATGATTTCATTCCAGGTACTGATAATACAAAATGCAAATTGTGATTATGTTAATAAGTATAGACAGACCTTTGTGGAATTTTTAAGGGACATAAATGTTAATGTTAGGGTTTGTCCTTTGAATGATAATATTACCTCAGTGTCACATAAAGGAAAGGCCATAGTTGATTGCATAGTGACCCTGTTTGACTGTCTGGTTAATTGTGTTGAATTTAAAGTGCTACTTGTTACATTACATACTGGTCATGAGTTTTCTCAACATTGTAGAAGATGACAATAGAACAAATACAAGGCCTGTTAAAACATATGTGAGGGGAAATGTTCCTGGTGCCTTTTTTCGATTCAGGCAGCCATGCTAAGCCTAGTTTATCATTTTAGATGTTGTTCCATAAGCAAAAGTACAGCTGTTGTAGCCTTTACTTGTCTAACAGACAAGAAAACAACTAAGCAATCAATGCAGCGTCTTGCAGACATATCTATAGCAAACACCTCTTATTCAGTAAGTTACAGTAATAGTGTTTGTCACTAAGTCCAGCTGTTGTAGGCTTCACTTGTCTAACATACAACTAAGTAATTCATTTGTCTGCAAGTCACTGCAGAGTGCTTACATGCTAGAGCAAAATGTCTGCAAGACAAGACAAGACAAACAGTATTAACTTACTGAATAAGAAGTGTTCTATAGATTTGTCTATAGAGTCATTGGGGAGGAGCTTGGTGAAACATGGGTCCCGCCTAGTTGTCTGAACCTAAACTGCCTATTTATTGTTTACTTAACAAGGAATACAAAGTTGATAAATATGTTCAGTATAACCCACCAAGGAGCAAAAGATCACTGTGCTCAGTTCCAATCCGGTGAACTTCCTTTACAAATCTAAACTGTTTGGTACAGCGGGGTGAACAAGGAGAAAAGGCTGTGTGTGTGCTGCGAGCTTGGTGAGGTGGAGAATGAAATTCACTTTTTACTTTATCGCCTATTCTATTATGATTTACTTAAAGTGTTATTTGAAAAGGTTCAGGGAAAGGAAATGGGTTTAGATATTGTACAGTTTGGGGATGCTGATATAATAAATTGTTTTTTTTGTTAATGATGTTTTTGCAATAGCTGATTACATCCATGGGGCTTGGGCTAGAAGGAAAAGGGTATAATATAATATGAAGTAGTGAAATAAGGTGAGTCTCTGTCTGATGGGCCTCGAGGAACATTGGAAATGAACTTGAACTGTTTATTTGGAGGGTTGAGTCAACCTAATACACACACACACACGCACGCACACACACACACACACACACCCTCACACACACACACACACACACACCCTCCACCAACTGAGTTAAGCTAGGAAATATTGCTCTTCTCCAGAAAGCCCAATTCGCTCTCTGAACTCGGCGACATGACTTTTAGACCGCCTTTACAGTGTTGCTCGCTCGTTTCCACATCCACTGTTTACATTCAGTATCAAGCGGCTTACTTTAGCTAACTAACTGGCAGAGAAAAACAACGAGTGTCCGGAAAAAAAACGTATTTTCCTTTCAGAATCAAGAAAAGCGATGTTCTACTGCTGCATATGCTGACCTAGATGTGTTGAATAGCTGTCTTCTTCTTACAGAAAATCAAAACAGCTGAAAACCAAACTTTGCATAATTCAAATAATTGAACCGAAGTCAGTCAATTATTAATTGTTGAATGAAGAAATGACAGAAATTTTGCTTAATCACTCAGTATCACTGTCAAGGTAAAATGTCCTTATTTACTTTGATGAAGCAGAGGCAATTTGAATGAATATTGTAACATCAGCATGTCTTACATTTCCAATTAACAACAACCACTTCTGTTTAAAGTAATAATCCACAATATTTTCATGTAATTACGTTTTTTTGCTCCCCTACGCACTATCACCGATCGATATAACACAATAGTGATCCAACCTACCTATCTCTGTCTGTTTGCCAGTGAACTGTAGCTCTCTCTCTCTCTCTCTCTCTCTCTCTCCTTCCTTCCATCCTCTCCTTTCCTGCCCTCTCTGTCCTTCTTTGACCCCTATACACTTTAATCCTCTACCTCTATCCTCTTCCTCTCTCCCTCTATCACACCCTGATCTCTTATCCCTTATTTTCTCTCTCTCTCTCTCTCTCTCTCTCTCTCTCTCTCTCTCTCTCTCCTTCCTTCCATCCTCTCCTTTCCTGCCCTCTCTGTCCTTCTTTGACCCCATACACTTTATCCTCTACCTCTATCCTCTTCCTCTCTCCCTCTATCACCCCTGATCTCTTATCCCTTATTTTACCTCTCTCTCTCTCTCTCTCCTTCCTTCCATCCTCTCCTTTCCTGCCCTCTCTGTCCTTCTTTGACCCCTATACACTTTTATCCTCTACCTCTATCCTCTTCCTCTCTCCCTCTATCACCCCCTGATCTCTTATCCCTTATTTTACCTCCTCTCTCTCTCTCTCTCTCTCTCTCTCTCTCTCTCTCTCTCCTTCCTTCCATCCTCTCCTTTCCTGCCCTCTCTGTCCTTCTTTGACCCATATACACTTTTATCCTCTACCTCTATCCTCTTCCTCTCTCCCTCTATCACCCCCTGATCTCTTATCCCTTATTTTACCTCTCTCTCTCTCTCTCTCTCTCTCTCTCTCCTTCCTTCCATCCTCTCCTTTCCTGCCCTCTCTGTCCTTCTTTGACCCCTATACACTTTTATCCTCTACCTCTATCCTCTTCCTCTCTCCCTCTATCACCCCCTGATCTCTTATCCCTTATTTTACCTCTCTCTCTTCTCTCTTCTCTCTCTCTCTCTTCTCTCTCTCTCTCTCTCTCTCTCTCTCTCTCTCTCTCTCTCTCTCTCTCTCTCTCTGATTTCCTCATTCAATCGAAAGGTCTCCGGTTCGAATCCCTTTACTCATAGCCGTTTCTCCCTATAGGCTGAATAGGCAAATGCCTAGGGCCTCAAGCATCCTTTAATGTATTTTTTCTACTTTCGAAAAAAAAAAATCTTACCGTTCTTATTGGATACATTATGTGCCGATGATCATGAAAACCAATCAAAAGCAGGATTCAGGGAAGACCCACCCCCAGCAAAAGATGGCTCTTATTGGCTGAGGCCCCCCCATGAAAGTCTTTATTTTAAGCTCATGTCCAAGTGGAGAGAGCCACATTTACCTTTGTATTTGTTACATTTTATTTATGTGATATTCATGTGCTGTATCTTATAACAGGTAACAAAGATACAATGCTTTAAACACTACATTTTTTACTCAGTCTTTATTGCTTGATGGTGGGTAGGATTTGTCTTAAAAGGGGGCCTCCACAGAAAATTTTGCCTAGGGCTCCAGTAGTTTAGAGCCGGCCCTGCCTTTACTGATAGGGTCCTATACTATACCAGTTTAGGTCTAATAAATGGGTTGCTGGCTCTGATCCATGGACTGGTATGGAAATTTTTAGTTTGGAGAAATCAAAAGCTCCATTCAAAGACTTTTTTGTTCATCTCCTCCATCCATATCTGAGAGTCAAACAAACGTCCTTCCAGCTACATGCTCTAACCATTTCCCTATGTGTTACTATGTTCTCTTCTACATGGTTATCTTAAATTTATGATATAAAGATTTTCATTTTAGATAATTGGATATAGTTTCCATATCACTGAAGGGTGATAATTAGCATTTATTTAATATTTGTAGTGTCCTATTAATTTGATCAATATATACAACGCCATTGATTTGTGATGTATTTTTAAATAATAAAGTAAAATTTGGGGAGCATTTTGTGTGCGGACGCTATTTTTCAAAGGTGTCTTATTAATTACCTCAGTCATATACAGTATGTGGTAACATAAAGTCATCTA
>NW_027284287.1:15000-21635 GCF_046629955.1 Centroberyx affinis | reverse complement strand
CTTGTTAAACTAGAAACTTGTTAAACTAGTAAACTTGTTAAAACAGTAAACTTGTTAAACTAGTAAACCTGTTAAACTAGAAACCTCTTAAACCAGTAAACTTGTTAAACTAGAAACTTGTTAAAACAGTAAACTTGTTAAACTAATAAACTTGTTAAACCAGTAAACTTGTTAAACTAGAAACCTCCTAAACCAGTAAACCTGTTAAACTAGAAACTTGTTAAACTAGTAAACTTGTTAAAACAGTAAACTTGTTAAACTAGTTAACTTGTTAAACTAATAAACTTGTTAAACTAGTTAACTTGTTAAACTAGAAACATGTTAAACTAGTAAACTTGTTAAACTAGTTAACTTTTAAACTAGTTAACTTTTAAACTAGTTAACTTGTTAAACTAATAAACTTGTTAAACCAGTAAACTTGTTAAACTAGAAACCTCTTAAACCAGTAAACTTGTTAAACTAGAAACTTGTTAAACTAGTAAAGTTGTTAAAACAGTAAACTTGTTAAACTAGTTAACATGTTAAACTAATAAACTTGTTAAACTAGTTAACTTAGCTTAGCTGTTAGCATTAATGCACAGTTTAGGGGCTTCTGTAGTCCAGCAGTTTTGCAGTGTGTGTTTAAAATGTGTTGTGGTTTCTGTCTCCCTCTAATGGTTGGAAAATCACTTACTGCAGCTTTAAAGAGCTGTCAGTCAACTAGAGTAAGCTGCACTTGTTTACATTCAAATTATTTCCAAACTGAAGCTGAATGAACTGAAACACTGAAACACTGCAGGGAAACTCTGCTACATTAAAGCAGGTTAACTGTCAGTAAAACCAGTTGAATAGAACATTTTGAGCCTTCAGGGTTTCTACAATAAACTGACACACACACACACACACACACACACACACACACACACACACACACACACACACACACACACACACACACACAGAGCTGTCACACCCAGAACCACAACACCGTTATTAAACAATTATACAGCTAGTAGAACAGTAAACACACACACACAACCATCTGTGTTTTCATGACTCAGCCCCCTCCCCGCTCCCCACAAGCCCCTCCCACCTGCTGTCCACATCAGCAGCAGCAGACTCTCTCAGCCAATCAGATCGCAGCAAGTCACTACAGTGTCAGCCTGACTGACAGAGTGGGGTCGTTGCCATGGAGACGCAGTAGTTTAGACACTATGTAAGCCCCGCCCCCAGTTCCACTCTGTAGTCACTGTAGTTCTTCCACTCATGTCAATGTTACTGATTAACTAACACAGTGAATAAAGACATTTATCAAACTCCACAGTAACAAGGAAACTCTGAAGGTTTGACTGAAATCCTAAAACCAGGCGACCTGCTTGTAGTTCTTTGTAGTTTTTATGTTTTACCAGCAAATTTGAAAACTGTCTTTCACTGCTCCATGAAACATCAAGATGTCACACACACACACACACACACACACACACACACACACACCTCTAACAGCAGATTGCATAACCCCCCCTGTTGTCTCCTGCTCCAGCTTGCTGCTCATTCCCCTCCAGGCTGTAGACCACAGCATTAAACACCTTAACACACCTTCACACACACACACACACACACACACACACACACACACACACACACACACACACACACGCACACACACAGCTATGGGTTGTTCCAGCCAGCGTGGAGTCTGTCTTTCATTTCACCATCAATAACTCATTATAACTCATTACCACATCACATAATGACAGTAAACATCCTCCATAGTTTCTCCTCCAGGTGGATCTGGAGGGAAATCTGCTGGATCGCTTTACGGTAGGGCTGAACGATTTTGAAAGAATATCTAATTATGATTATTTTGACTGATATTGCGATTGCGATATGATTTGCGATATTAGAGGGAATGATAATTTTTACATCATTATTCTCATTTTCATTGAAAAACGTATTAAAATGATTATGGTGTGATTTTTGCGGGGATCTGTACCAAACAAAGATGTTTTCTTCAGTCTGTAGAATATGATGTGTAGGCCAGGACATCTCTGCAGCACCACAATATTTACTTTAATCGCTCAGCCCTGCTTTACGGCACAAAACAGGAAGAGCTTCTGTTCTTCAGAGCAAACGGAGCTAAAGCTGAAAGAGTTTCTGGCAGCAGATGGTGGAAGGAGGGAAAGGAAGATGGAGAAACCACTTCCAACATGTTGATCCTCTTCAGGGAGGGGGAGGGGGAGGGGGGGCAGGAAGCAACGGGGCTGATGGGAAATGTAGTCTTAATGTGGAGAAACACTAGAACTAACAAAATAGACCAATCAGCTGTTTACAGTCAGCAGACTGAGGTTTAAACATTAATATGATGATGATATACTGATGTTAAAATGATTCTCTCTCTATGGAGATCTGAACTCATCACTTTTTAATATTCTGCTGGTTCCACAGACTCCTGCTGAGTGTTAATGAGCCTGATGCAGGTTTACAGCTACTGACCTCAGCTCCGCTCGTATCCCAGCATGCACTGGGAAGCAGACGGGCCATGGAGCTGACTCTGTGCCACAGAGGCAACAAGCGGTTCAGGATTTCACCAGCTGGACCAGTTTAGTGTTTTAGCAGCTGAACTGGTTTCAGACTGGGAGACAGAAGGAAACCTGAGCAGAGCGACTGAAGTAGAGCTGCAACTAACTAATCGATTAGTTGTTTGGTCTATAAAATGTCAGAAAATGGTGAAAAATGTGGATCAGTGTTTCCCAAAGCCCAAGATGACGTCCTCAAATGTCTTGTTTTGTCCACAACCCAAAGATATTCAGTTTACTGTCATAGAGGAGGAAAGAAACCAGAAAATATTCACATTTAAGAAGCTGGAATCAGAGAATTTTGACTTATTTTTCTTAAAAAATTACTCAAACCGATTAATCGATTATCAAAATAGTTGGCGATTAATTTAATAGTTGACAACTAATTAATCGATTAATCGATTAATCGATTAATCGTTGCAGCTCTAGACTGAAGAGCCGCCTGCTGACCAGCTGACCGACCAGCTGACCTGAGGTCAGTGTGAACTTCTGAAGTCGAGTGTCGGGCTGCAACTAACGATTATTTTAATTAGTGATTAATCGTTTGGTAAAATAAAATAAAATGTCAAAATAGACAAATGTCCATCAGAGTCAAAGTGATTCTTCAGGTTTCTTCCTCAGTCTGAGCAGAAAACACAAAGGATTCATTTAATAAAGAGAAAAATCGATTCATGTTCTGTCAATCGACTAATTGATTAATCGACTAGTCGTTTCAGCACTAGTTTTCTAGTATTTATTATTATTTACTAGTATTCTATTCATTCTGGTTCTACGGCTAATTGGCTGAGGAAGCCTGAGCTGGAGGCTCATTAACATTTCCTGAACATTTCCTGTATTTCATCTGAACAGATCAGCATCAGACAGGATCTGGCAGTGAAGAAGTCTGTTATCAGCCTGGTCCAGGTCATGTAACTGATGGGAAGCTAGCTGCAGGCTAATTAGCATCGTGTGTGTGTGTGTGTGTGTGTGTGTGTGTGTGTGTGTGTGTGTATGTGGCAGACAGACAGGCAGACAGACAGACAGACAGACAGAAGACTGGAGTCACTGCCAGGCCGCAGAGTCTCATTCCCTCCTGATATAAGAACGAAACAGACTGAAGAGACTCGTCAGTTCAGTTCAGTTCAGTTCAGTCCAGTTCAGTTCAGTTCAGTCCAGGAAGCGACAGACTGAGATTCATCAGCAGCGACACGACGCTCAACTTATTTCTTCATATCCGTTTTCTGACTTCATCCAGAAGACAAACTGTACCAGCTGCTGAAGTACTACTGCAATACCGCAATACTGTAGTACTGTAATACTGCAGTACTAAACACCAAACATCCGCTGTAAACCTGGTGCAGTATAAACTCCTCTGTAGTAACATCAGGTCCTTCCCCAGTTTCTGTCTCATTATCGATCAGAAAGTAAAAGCAGAACCAGCCGCGGGGTTCCGCTCTCCTGACAGACCGGCTCACCAAACTCCGTCCAGAAGTCTGTCAGCTTGTTGCTGCCTTGCTGATCGGCAGCGGCAGAACAGCTGGGAGAATTGACTGAAGGGCTTTCACCAAGCGACCCGAGCCTCTCTTCCTATCGGCCGACATGTTTCTGACCCTCCGGCTCTTATTTCAATAAAATGTAAACTTTCATAACGGGTTTTCCTGTTCAATCCTCTTCCAGCGGAACTGTGCAGCATTTCTAAAAGTTTAAACTTTATTGACACAAAGTGCTGTCTGGTGAACCAAATGCACGCCGAATTTACCAGAAGACAATATCGATCCGTATAAAGTCTTAAGTCCTGTCCTGTCGTTTACCGATAAGCAAAGCAACATAAAACCGACAGATTTCTGAATGGGACTGCCGTTCTCTCCCCGGGCGCAGCCCTCTCTGTGGCCGGCTCAGGGTGTGTGTTTCCCGGGGAGAGGAGCTCACCTGGTCCGCCACGTCCTCCGCCTGGCCCATCAGGTCTCCGTGTCCCATGTCTCCGGCAGTAAGGCACTTCAGCGCTGTGAAACGGCTCCGAGGTGAGGTTCAGTCGGGTTGAGTCCCGGTTCGGCCCGCTGTCTGTCCGCCTGTCAGTCTGAACTGATGATGCTGCTGCCTCCTCCGCCCCACAATCCACTGCGCCGAGCGGGAGCGCGCCTCCTGCAGACGCGACAGGGGAAAGCATGCCACGTGGACTGGTGTGTGTGTGTGAGAGAGAGAGAGCGAGAGAAATTGGCTAAAATTATTCAGCAGTGTAATTCAGCCCATTCTTATGTATGGAAGTGAAGTGTGGGGCCCTCTAATAAACCAGAGGCACACCTCATGGGACACAACACCCACAGAAAAATTTCAGCTTCAATTCTCCAAGGAAATCCTCAAGGTCCACAGAAACTGTCCAAACCATGCATGTAGAGCAGAGCTGGGAAACTTCCCTCTCTCTCTCCACATGATAAAAAGATCAATTAGATTCCAGGTTCACTTGGCACAAGCTGATCCTGATTCATATCATCACAGAGCCTTTATAAGTAACAGCCTCTGCCCAGAGACAGACCCTCTGAGAAACATTAGAGAAACCAAGACCTCAAAATCCAAGACCTCCATCATCTCTCCAAAACTCATCTGAAAACAATAGACAAGGAAAACAAATGTATTTATATTGACAATTGGAAAAATGAAACAAAATCCATCAACAAATTAGAATGCTATCGTTTATTGAATAGAGAATATTCTCTAGCACAGTACCTGGTAAGCATAAAAAACAGAGACGCACATTAACAATGTACAGACTCAGCGACCATCAGCTAGAGATTGAAAAAGGTCATAAGAAGGAATGGAAGCCCAGAGAACTGAGAGTCTGTCAACACTGTTCATCAGGGGAAACAGAAACTGAGCTGCATTTTCTCCTCTTCTGCCCCCTGAACCAAACTGTCAGAGAGTCTTCCTCCTTCCTGCAGCAGGTTAAAGCAGCAGACTCATCATATCAGGGAAAAACATGTGATGAACTGATGAAACTCTGTTTAGGAGAAGAACCACAATTTACACACTTAGCTGCACAATATGTAACTCTGCCATGATATTAGAGAAAAAACGACTGTTATTTAGAACTTCTTGAATATTGTAACACTATGTAGTTACATTTCACATTTATGACCATTGTTAGTAGAATCTGATTATTTACTCTGTAATTTGTAATTTTATTTTATTTATTTATTTATTTTATTGTATTTTTTATATTATCATATCTCTCCGGTTAATACAAGACATTTAATTGCTTTGAATCTAATTGCCTAATTGTACCCTCTTTTACAAATGTAACATATTTTATGTATGTGTATGTATGTATGTATGTATATACGTGTATGTATGCGTATGTGTATGTATATACTATATATATAATTGTGTATTGTTCTGCTTTGGCAATAACGGTTGATTACCATTCATGCCAATAAAGCTTATTTGAATTGAGAGAGAGAGCGAGAGAGAGAGAGAGACAGAGAGAGAGAGAGAGAGAGAGAGTGTTTTGTATTTATATTTTTTAACTGCAATGTCCAAATTTTCTTATTTTAAGTTAATTTTACCTCCTATTTATATATTTGATTGCAACGTTGCAATGTTACACAGCTCTGTTTACACATTTCTTTATTCTAGTATATCTTTAATTGTACGTAGGCCTACATTTTTTGCTTTTATTTCACACTTGCTTTGGCAATGTAAACCCAATGTTTCCCATGCCAATAAAGCCCCTTTGAACTGAATTGAATTGAATACAGAGAGAGAGAGAGAGAGAGAGAGAGAGTGTCTCATTAATTTGACACTGATGTATAGATAGTTAATGATACACAGAACAACTTTAGACCAGATCCCCTCATACTGTGAGCTACTGAACAGTATAACTATTTAATATCATTCTAATTTGATATTTATATCTATGAGAAACAGTAAAGTTGAGTTATGTACAACTCTTTTTCCTTCAGCAGCAGTTTGGGTCACAGCAGGTTTACACACAGCTTCAGTTAGAAAAGCTCCAGACTTTTCCAAACCTTTAAACCTCCTGATCTGATGTGAAGATTGTTTAGTGTTCAGTATTTAGATTGTTTTATTTTATTCACTCTCTAACTG
>NW_027284287.1:0-10000 GCF_046629955.1 Centroberyx affinis | reverse complement strand
CCGTCTCACAAATATGACATCATTTGTTGTTGTTTGTGCATGCGTGTCACTTCACAGCAGAGGATCTGATCACACTGAAGACCTGAGCCTGGAGTCCTGTCCAGTCCACACGCCACCACCGCTTTACTGTTCACACTGCAATGTTCCCTCGCCATGGTAACATGCAAACAACAGTGTGTATGTGTGCGAATGTCGTGTGTGTGTGTGTGTGTGTGTGTGTGTGTGTGTGTGTGTGTGTGTGTACCTGCCCTGCGGTGTGTGTGCACTGAGGCAGACGGAGTGTGTGATCTCCTTCAGTTTCCTCTGGTGTTCTGCTCCTGCCATATGGTCCTGGAACGCCTGGACACACACACACACACACACACACACACACACACACACACACACACACACACACACTCTTATCTTATTGCCCGTCTGATATGTTTGTGTTGTATAAGGGGGTATATGGGTACTTTATGGGTAAATGAGTAACCTATGAGGGGTATTTGAGTACTGTATTGGGTATAGAAGTGTTGTATGGGGGGGTATATGGGTACATTATAGTGTATATGGGAGTATATGGGGTATTGTATGGGGGGCATATGGGGTATATGGGTATGTGTGGGGGGTATATAGGTAGGTATGGGGTATATGTGTAGGTATGGGGGTATATGGGTATGTATGGGGGTATATGGGTAGTTATGGGGGTGTATGGGGTATATGGGTATTGTATGAGGGGTATATGGGGTATATGGGTATGTGTGGGGGGTATATAGGTAGGTATGGGGTATATGGTATGTATGGGGTATATGGGTACTTTTGAGGGTATATGGGGTATATGGGTAGGTATGGGGGGTATATGGGGTATATGGGTATGGTATGGGGGTATATGGGTAGGTATGGGGGTATATGGGTATGGGGGTATATGGGGTATATGGGTAGGTATGGGGGGTATATGGGGTATATGGGTATGGTATGGGGGTATATGAGGTATATGGATTATGTATGGGGGTATATGGGTGTGGTATGGGGGTATATGGGTATGTGTGGGGGTATATGGGTATGTGTGGGGGTATATGGGTATGTGTGGGGGTATATGGGGTATATGGGTTTGTGTGGGGGTATATGTGGTATATGGGTGTGGGGGTATATGGGGTATATGGGTAGGTATGGGGGGTATATGGGGTATATGGGTATGTATGGGGGGTATATGAGGTATATGGATTATGTATGTGGGTATATGGGTGTGGTATGGGGGGTATATGGGTTTGTGTGGGGGTATATGGGGTATATGGGTATGTGTGGGGGTATATGGGTTTGTGTGGGGGTATATGGGGTATATGGGTATGTGTGGGGGTATATGGGGTATATGGGTATTGTATGGGGATATATGGGGTATGTGGGTATTGTATGGGGTATATGGGGGGCATATGGGGTATGTGAGTATGGAATGGGGATATATGGGTGTATGTGGGTATTGTATGGGTGTGCGTATGGTATATGGGGTATATGGGTATTGTATGGGGGTATATGGGGTATATGGTATGGGGCATATATGGATAGTGTATGGGGGGTATATGGGTATGGTATGGGGGGTATATGGGGTATATGGGTGTGGTATGGGGGGTATATGGGTACTTTAGGGGGTATATGGGGGTATATGGGTTTTGTATGGGGGGCATATAGGTATTGTATGGGGGGTATATGGGTAAAGTATGGGGGGTAAACAGTGCCTACCTGTAGACCGGAGCAGCTGCTGTTACAGACGTGGCAGTACAGTCCACCTGTCTGTCTGTCAGCTGACCTGTCTGTCTGCCGGTCAGCTGACCTGTCTGTCTGTCTGAACTCACGGCTCTCACTGCTCTGCTGGATGGTGACCTTCAGAGACCCCACGCCCTGCAGCTGGCACACACACACACACACACACACACACACACACACACACACACACACACACACACACAAGTAATATACATGTAATATATATAATTGTACATGTTTATTTTCCCCTCAGACCCGGTGAGTCGCAGCCCAGCGGTCAGTTGCTAATTCTTTGTTACCGTGACGACGTGACAGCTGCACAGTTGTTGGGACGCTGAGTAACGAATGCAAAAAGTCAATATTTTACATAAATATTTTACATATGTTCTACAGTCTCACATTAAACATGTTTAAAAAAGAGAAATGTCTTGTGATTGATCTGATAAATTAGTTTTGAAGTAATGGAAGCTCAGATTTTCAGATATTAGCTCTGGGGGGGCGGAGCGTCTCACCTCAGCTGCTCTGCTCTCCTCACAGCGCTCTGATGACTCCTGCTGCTCTGCTGGAGGCACACACACACACACACACACACACACACACACACACACACACACACACACACACACACACACACACACACACAGAGAGTTAACCCAACATGTCATCCCCTCCTCCAGGGGCAGAAGGGGTTTTCGTTCCTCTGTAGGAAACTGAGATAAATGAGATCAATAATCACCTCCAGACAAACAGCTCTCACTTCCTGGTTGGTCACATGACCCCGGCAGCTTCTCTCCATTGGCCGGTGCTCCAGCCTCCTCTGGTCTGTGGGAGAGAGATTTATCAGACCGGATCAGACTGAAAGTCACAAAGAAACAGAAGTAAACAAAAACACAGACAGGAGTCAGAAGTGTCAGCCAATGGGAGATCAGATAGGAAGAGCGATGAAATGCCAACACACAGCTCAGTGCACTTCTTTCTTCCATCCTGTAACAGGAAAAGAGTACAGGGTTCGGGGCACAATTTCCTGTACAACCACTGGAGTCATAAACCTCATCAAGTGTCCTTGTGGTAAAGTCTACATCGGCATGACAACCAGATCTTTGAAGACTAGAATGACGGAACATCGTTCTGCTATTAGAAATGCAAACAAAGACAGTCCAGCTGCCCTTCATTTTGCACATATGAAACATCCCCCGACCTCATACTGGTATACTGGTACTGAGAGAATTCAAATTTCCAGATGAGGAGGCAACTTAAAGGAAGCCGTCCTGAAACGTGAAGCATGTTGGATACTGAATCAGAGACTCTCACACCATTGGGAATGAACCAGGACCTGGATCTCAGGGTCTTCCTGTGATACAAATCCAACCTACTGTCAAATCCCTAAATAGATTTTTATTATTGACCTGCGTGTTTTATATATAAAAAGTTTTTTTCTACCATGGTATAAACTATTTTACATAGAGATTGACTTCTTTTGCCTTTTGTTGTTTTGTTTTGGTGTTTTTGTTTTTTTGTCTTCCCGAAAATGTGTTTTGGTATATTTTTGTATATTTGTACATGGATGAATTTGAAGTTATAGGACCCCATGGGGTATTTGTATACTATAGACTTGGGCTATGTCTTATATATATATATATATCACTAACCTGCTTGTTAGTAATATCAAAAGGATTTTGAATGTGTACAATTATAGATATTGTGTGTTTTGACAGTTGAGGGAATCTTGAATGAGTGAGCTGTTGTTTGGGATCATGGACACACATACAACACAGCTGTGGACTGTTATGCAATCATGGGCCGTATTTAAGCCCTAGGGGTGCATCCCAAGTCTCTTAAATTGCATCCACGTTTCTCTCACTTGCGTCTTTTCCTTGCGTCTTAGTCCCTCCCACCGAGGATGCATGGAGAGACGCAAGGAAACCATGTGAGGAAAGAGGAAACAAGGAAATATGTTTTTAGAGAAATGAGACGTCCTTTCCTCTGAAGCGTCATGTGAAGAGACGTCTGTCTCTGCAGACAGAACAGGTTGTGGATGAAATAAACGTAACTTAGGTTCCCAATGTTCTTTCATTAACGTTATATATCAAAAAGCATAAAATAACGGGCATTTACACTTGTACTGTTTCTCCGCCATCTCGTTCAAATTTGCCAGATGTAGGGGCGGAGAACTGACGTCATGGCGTTCAGCTGAAAGTCTTCCGGGAAGGAAGGCTGCTCTCATGTCTCCTCCCTCCTCGCTCCTCCCTCCTCCCTCCTCCCTCCTCCCTCCTCGCTCCTCGGAGCAGAAATAAGAGCTTTGGGACGACCTTCAAAATGACGGACCAGAACGACTTCCGGTTCAAGCGAGGATCGAGGAGCAAGGAAATATCAAATAAGAGACTTGGGATGCACCCACAGTCACTTTATGATTGATGTGTTGAGAAACACAGACTCTTTTTAATAAATCAGTGCAGAGGTGATGAGTGTGTGTGGGAATTGACTTTTTTTCTTTGGACTTAGATCAGATAAGAAGATCAGAAATCAGTTTTTATTTCCTCGTCCTGGTGCAGCATGATGTCACTGTGAAAGAAGGAATGGGATTTTGATATAAAAATAAAAGAAACGTTCCTGTTCTTCGGGGCTTGTGTGTGAACCAGGGGAACACGATGACCTGGAAGGTGAAGCGGCTTCTGACCTGAAGCCGTCCAGCCTCGCTCTCTTCAGCTCCGCTCCACCCGAACCTCCGTCCGGCCCCGGGTCTCCTCTCTCTTCCTCGGTGGTGGTGCCGCCGCAGCACTCGGCGCTTCCTGTCCCCGGCCCCGCCCACTTCCTGGCTGATGAAACCTGATGGATGGAAAAACACACAAACTAATGATGAACGGATCCATGAGAGAAGAAGAAGAAGAAGAAGAAGAGACGTCTGGCTGAGCTGGAGGTTTGTCTCTACCTGCTGGACCCGACCCACAGGGAATTGAACCCGCGACACGCTGGTCCCTGCTGCAGGAAGAGAGCCTCTGGGGGGGGGGAGACAGAGAGAGAGAGAGAGAGAGACAGAGAGACAGAGAGACACACAGAGAGAGAGAGAGAGAGAGAGAGAGAGAGAGAGAGAGAGAGAGAGACAGAGAGAGAGAGACACAGAGACACAGAGACACAGAGACACAGACACAGAGAGAGAGAGAGAGAGAGAGAGAGAGATAGAGAGAGAGACAGAGAGAGACACAGAGAGAAAGAGAGAGAGAGACACAGAGAGAGAGAGAGACACAGAGAGAGAGAGAGAGAGAGAGAGACACAGAGACACAGACAGAGAGAGAGAGAGAGAGAGAGAGATAGAGAGAGAGACAGAGAGAGAGATGGTTAATTACCTGTTTTGATAAAGAAGATAAAAGAAGAGAAAAACAGAAAGTGAATGAAAGAAACAAAGAAAGAGAGAGAGAAAGAAAAACAGTGAGAGAGCATGAAAGAGAGGACAGACAGAGAGACAGGCAGACAGACAGTCGGTCCTCACCTGTTCGTCCTCCGCTGCTGTTTCACCATGATGGAGGCTGACCAGGTGACCTCTGACCTCTGACCTCTTCCTGCCCCGCAGTTTACCTCCAGCCTGCCTGACTCAACCTCAGCACATCCGGTCTGTCTGCACTACCGACTACGTTCCGTAATTATGGAGAAAATCTCGCGCAAAACTCGATTAAAATCTGTGGCACTTTAACGCTTCCCTGCTTATCGGCACTCGTGCACAACTCATAGCGGAAGACTGAGGAGCTTTACTGAACCGTGCTGAGCCACTGGTCAGATCGGCATTCATATGATCCAGCAAGCAACACTTATTCAATAATATTCCAACTTCATAACTGAAGCGCCTGTTATTCTTACAATGTTCTTTCAACAGAACCAGCGCGGTGTGCAGCAGCGAGCCTCGTAGCGCGCAGTGTAAACAGTTTCTAAAAGTTAAAATTTTATTGAAAAAATAGTTTGTTGCTGTACAGGATGCATGCCGAATTTCAGACAGGCTCCTGCCGGTTCGTTGAAGGTCTGAATCCAGGTGTGTTCCTCCGCCGATCAGCAAACCAACATCAAACTGTTAGATTGTTTAATGGAGTTTGGCACGAGCTCGTTTCGGGCTACAAGTCTGGCTAACGTTAGCAGGCTGGGCTAGCTGTAGCAGCCAGACAGTCTGACTACAGACCGGCAGCTCTCCGGTCTGTTTCCCTCAGTCTGCAGTCAGTAGTGTCTGTATCCAGACCGGCATCAGGTTTCTGTAAACCAGCTCAGCTCACCGTCCCCGGTCCCCGGTCCTGACCTGCAGCAGCTCGCGGTCAGCTGGATGTCAACAAACCGACTCTCTGCTGCTGCTCTGGTTCTCTGGCGCCTCCTGCCGGCGGGAGGGAGAACCGCACACACACAGTCCCTGTATCCATTTATTGAAACGATTTGTGTTCATTAAACAGAAAGTAGAGGGCGAACACGTGTGTGTGTGTGTGTGTGTGTGTGTGTGTGTGTGTGTGTGTGTGTGTGAGATCCATGCTGCTGTTTGCACTAGAGAAACGATCACATCTCTATGTCAGATTCTGCAAACATAAATCAGACTTCAGACCTGCTCTGAATCGCTGGTTGACGCTTTCATATAAACATTCATATAAATTTCAGAGAAAGCCTGAGTCAGCAGGCAGCAGCCGGCTGTGTGTCTGCTGTCCGGCCAGCAGGCGGCGCTGCTCCTCCTCTTATGACCCAAATATGATTTTAGATGAATAAAACAACACGAATACACACATTCAAGTCATGTGGCAGCTGATTAGAATCACAATCACTTTAATCACCAAGAAACAAATGTTAATGATTTAGTCTGTAACAACTGACACACAGTACAGACAGGAAGTACACACTTCAGACTGAGTGCAGACAGCAGTAGTAATATAATACTACTAGTTAACACTGATAATGGAAAAGGTTAAATTAATATTTGTTCTGTTATATCTGCTTTTCCTCCTGTTTCCGCTCTGTTGGTGTGACTGTTTCCCTCTGCTCAGCACAAACCAGCAGAGTGTGTGTGTGTGTGTGTGTGTGTGTGTGTGTGTGTGTGTGTGTGTGTGTGTGTGTGTGTGTGTGTGTTAGAAGGATCCAGTTTGACTTTCTGTTGTCAGTTCTCAGTCTGGAGTAACTAGTAAACTGGTAAACTTGCTACCTGCCTCTTCATTGTGGGTCATGTGACCTTCAGCAGGAGGAAGATCTGAAGTGAGACTGGTAACTGACATTTCTCTGTAGGACAGTTAGCTTAGCTGTTAGGCTTTATACAAGCTGCTTTGTAATGTTTGTCCTTGGTAGGCTTCTGTAGTTACTACCTGACTGGCAGACCGCAGTCCTGTCTCCCTTCCTCTTCACCCTCTACACCACGGACTTCAACTACCACACAGAGTCCTGCCATCTTCAGAAGTTCTCTGATGACTCTGCTGTAGTTGGATGTATCAGCAGGGTGAGGAGGCTGAGTATAGGGCTGTGGAGGGAAACTTTGTCACATGGTGTGAGCAGAACCATCTGCAGCTCAACGTGGCAAAGACTAAGGAGCCGGTTGTGGATCTGAGGAAGGCCGAGGCACCGGTGACCCCCGTTTCCATCCAGGGGGTCAGTTTGGACATCGTGGAGGACTACAAGTACCTGGGAGTGGACACTGACAATAAACTGAACTGGGCTAAGAACACTGAAGACAAGAAGAGCCAGAGCCGTCTCTACTCTGTGAGCAGACTGAGCTCCTTCAACATCTGCCGGACAACGCTGAGGATGTTTCATGAGTCTGTGGAGGCCGAGGCTCCTGTGTGCTGTACAGACTCAACAAACTGATCCACCAGGCCAGTGAGGCTGTGGGGAGGAGCTGGACTCTCTGTGGCAGAGGAGGAGCTGAGGAGGAGCTGGACTCTCTGTGGCAGAGTCACATAGGAGGAGCTGGACTCTCTGTGGCAGAGTCTCAGAGGAGGAGCTGGACTCTCTGTGGCAGAGTCACAGAGGAGGAGCTGGACTCTGTGGCAGAGTCACAGAGGAGGAGCTGGACTCTGTGGCAGAGTCTCAGAGGAGGAGCTGGACTCTCTGTGGCAGACTCACAGAGGAGGATTCTGTCCAAGTTACTTGTCATCTTGGACAAAGTCTCCCACCCGCTCCATGACCTGCTGGAGCTCAGGAGGACATTCAGTGTGAGACTCGTTCCACAGAGAAAGACTTCCTGACGCTCCACAGAGCTTCAGGAAGTCTTTCCTGTCTGTGGACATCAAACTTCTCAGCTCCTCCCTCAGAGCTTCAGACTCTGAGTCAGCAGACTGGCTCTGGGACTTATTTCACCCTGTCAGCAGTTTATAACCCCATCATTTATAACTTATATTTAAACTGTGCAATACTGATTTTTTTGTGCAATAATTCAACTGTGCAATAATTATTTAATTATTTAATTATTTACACTGGTGTATATATTGGTGTATGATGCACATATTGTACATAATTCTTATTTCTCTTATTTCTATATTATTATTGTTATCATTGTTATATATTGTAGTATAATGCACATATTTTACATATTTCTTACTTTCTTATTTCTATTTTTCTTATAATTTCTCTATACTTATATATATTCTCTTCTACAATGTGAGCAACTGCAATGTAACCCAATTTCCCCTCGGGGATCAATAAAGTATTTCTGATTCTGATTCTGATTCTGATTCTGATTCTGATTCTGATTCTGATTCTGATTCTGATTCTGATAGTTCAGTGGCTCTTCTGTGTGTTATTTACAAATGTGTTGCAGTTTCTGTTGCCCTCTTTTTCTTTCTTTCTTTCTTTCCTCCCATACATTCCTAACTCCATTAACTCTCTCTCTCTCTCTCTCTCTCTCTCTCTCTCTCTCTCTCTCTCTCTCTGTTAATGGGCGACCCGAGGCTTCCTGCTCAACACAGCGACTTAGCATAATCAAACAGACACACACACACACACACACACACACACACACACACACACACACACACACACACACACACTCACACACACACACAGAGGCAGGCATAATTAAAGAGACGCTGGCTTGTTCATTATAGAACACCAACCAGTCAGATTCATCTTGTCTGATTTAACCAATCAGCTTTCAGAGAGGAAGAAGACCAACTTACCTGCTCTATTTACTCTCTCTCTCTCTCTCTCTCTCTCTCTCTCTCTCTCTCTCTCTCTCTCTCCCTCTCTCTCTCTCTCTCTCCCACTCTGTCTCTCTCTCTCTCTCTCTCTGTCTCTCTCTCTCTTTCTCTGTCTGTATGTCTCTCTCTCTCTCTCTCTCTCTCTCTCTCTCTCTCTCTCTCTCTGTATGTTCCAGTTCTTACTGGGAATGTTCAGAGGAATGTATACACCAATAAATAATACATCAATACACTCAGCCAATAGACACACACACACACACACACACACACACACACACACACACACACACACACACACACACAGTAACAGCTAACTGTGTTTGACCTCGTCTGTTGTTTTGTCTCTTAGAACCACAGAGCCCAGAGGAGACGCACACACACACACACACACACACACACACACACACACACACACACACACACACACACACACGCACACACACACACACACACACACACACACATACACACACACACACACACACACAGTGAAGACGCCTCAGTAATCTGGTGTAAACTGCAGCAGAACAGCTGGTTACAAAAAGGGCGGAGCCTCTGTGGGCTGTCATCAGGCTTCAACCAATCAAATCCCTCTAGGGGCGGAGCCTGCTGCTGCTCACCTGCCTGTGTGTTTCTCCTCTCTCCACTCCTAGTTTTCAGTCTTCCTCTGAACTTCCTCCAGCAGCAGCTCTCCCATAATGCATCAGGGCGGGCCGGGCTCAGGAGCTTCACTGCTCTGACAGAAGCAGCTTTTCTTCTGTTTTTATCGTTCGTGTTGCTAAACTAAAACAGGAAACTTGTAACTTGTAGGAAATGTATAAAAATAAAGTTATTATTGTTTTTTTTATTATTATCAGATGAAAGTGTGTTGATCCTGTCTCATCCAGCAGAGGAACAGGAGACAGCAGAGAATAAAAGAGAGTGAAATAGACTCATATAAACTCTCCACCTGTTCACTAGAAATGTCTGGAATGTTGTGTTGCCTCCAGCTGGTTGCTGGTTGCTGTGTTGCCTGTCCTGTTGCCCAGCCAGTTGCCTTCAGTGAGGTTGCTGTGTTACTGTGATGCTGTCAGACAGAGAAACACTCTGACTGAACTACCAGCAACACAGCA
>NW_027284286.1:0-7991 GCF_046629955.1 Centroberyx affinis | reverse complement strand
CTGATTAATCAACAACAGCAGCTCCTCTAATTCAAATGAGGTAAACTTGTTTTTATGCAGTAACTTTAAATGTAACCACTCAAACAAAACTAAATTTCAACAATTTCTACATCAAACATCCTTGATCGTATAAAATTATGAATAGAGGAGAATTTGAATTCCTTTTGACTTCCGTTTGACTTTAGAGACTTTGCAGTTTACTCCTCTATCCATGTCTGCAGTCATCCAACAGTATTTGAAAGGCAGCTCCAGGATCTGGGGTGAATGAGAGTACAATGGTCCAACTGGGCTCAAATGAACCTAAATAGCTGCACAGACCTTTCTATCCCCAGCAGAGAGAATACGTTGAAATGACTGTGATCGGCTTTGTTTGTGTCTGTTGGCTCATTGTCTATTTTTGCATCCAAGTATCACATTGGACAGTTAATCTGATTTATTAGCCTCGCTAATCAAGTTTATATGCCTCAGGAGGCAATATTAGGTTCATGCTGGCAGCAGATAGCTTCTGTGGCGCTCAGTGTCCTTTATAACTCCTGTGAATGCCAATCACTGCTCAGTGGAAGGTCGTCATCCCAGCACTTGCAGCTTAATTGTTTCTAAAAGATACAGTCCATAATTTATTTGACCTCTTAAATTCATTCTACAGTACACACATAATCTTGAAGAGCTTGTTAATGGAAGATTATCTTTTTGGGACTTTCTTAATTCTTAATCAGATCTGTTTTACAATTGCAGGTTATCAAAGGTTTATGTAAACATATTAACAAATAAGACCTTAAAGGGATGTGGACATTTTTTTTGGTAGAATGGCCCATTGGTAAACTTTACCCATTAAGTGATGAGAACATAGACACCAAAATCATCCATTTGTCTGTGGTAGATCATTAGCTCTGGTGCTCCATGCTAACTCTTTAGCATGATAGGTGACTTGCGTTATCTAAAGTAAGAAGACTGACCTTTTAATAAAAAGTTATTGTGATATGGCCTGTAGATTCATTATACTGCAGATGAATATAGCTGATGTAGTCAGGTTTATTTTGGGTCAGGTTTATTTTGGGAACTATTTCAGCTGAGCAACCAAATATTCATCCACTGCACAATGCTTTTTAGCTGTACAGAGTCTTTCATCACCTACCATGTTCACTGCATGGAAACAGGAAAAGTAGTCCCTGATAGTTTAAAAAAAAAAGTATTATTTTTATACCATATTTGATGTGAATTTTATCAGTCTCTCTCACAAAACTGCCAGACTTGGCCACATAACATTTAAGATTACTCACCATTTAGCTTTAGAGCTGCTATTAAGTTCTTTCACTTTTGAGATAATGCTAGTCACCTAGTATTCCTCAACATAGTGTGTGCTAAAATATTAGCATGAAGCAAATAACAACCGGAGTATGTCATACCCGGGTTTCTCCATGCATGGAAACATAGCCGCCGCAGCTCTCCCTCAGCTCTCCTCCATCACCTGTGTCTGTCAATGACACATAACTCGTAAGATTGTTCACTTGAGAAACTGAAAACCAGACGGGACTGAAAACATTCTTTAATACCACAGGTGGATGATTCACTGTATGAAAACACAATGAAGAGAAGCACTGACTCTTTGAACTTGGTCCACTATTCTTCACTGTGCTCTTGTGAGCTGTGGTATGTTGGATTCTGGTTCGGTGATTCAGACGACTATGTCTACAGCTTCACTCTGCACTGTGTGTGTCCATGTGTGCTTGCATGTACACACACACACACACACACACACACACACACACACCAGGACTGCTAAATCAGCCTCAGGAGGATTCAGCTGTACCTTGCTGACCGCAGACATGGCCTCACCCCGGATGTCTGGAGAAGACACTATAGCTCTGACATCACCGTCTCTTCCCATAAATCCCAGATACTCCATCATGTCCTTTCCTGCACCTGACCTCCGAGAGGCACTTAGCAAGGCATGGCCAGTGCCGAATCAATATCCAAATTATCCACACACCGCGTACCGGAGGTGTCCTATATGCAACTTAACGTGAACTCATTTGTTATTGTAAAGAGGAGTTTATAGGTTAGGCCGTCCATGCTGTTTATCTATAATTGCCTGTGAATGCCGGTTTGGGTTTAATGTTCTATGCCCATCTGCTCAGCATATGGGTCTGAAGAACAGGCTCTAAGCTCTTTACAATGCACAATTAAGGAAACATGTTTTTTCACCTGATACAATTTGTAATGGAAAAGCTATCCAAGCCTCAAGAAATCCCCTCATCCACTACTGTTACCAGCCACCCACCTGGATGATACCACACTGGCCATTTTGTGCCTAGAAATGCAGCATGCTACATAAAAACTAGAGGCTATTTGTTACGCATCCTGCACAAGCTTGGTTTAAAGCTTTTGCCCCCCCACTGGTATGTCTGAGAGAGAAATGTAGCACATGAAAAAATGCTGAATAACCATATCGAGGTGTAACTTCTCTCATATGGCGGCCACAGCCTGCAACTCCCCCAGGATTATTGCTGTTCCAGCGAAATGCAGGCATTCCAGACACCAGCAATGAGTGTGTTGTAAATAGACATAACATGCTTTGACAAGCTTCCTGCAAGTCTCCTCTTTTTGTGACTGTTTCTTTCCCCCCCCCCCCCCCCCCCCTTTCTCTTTTAACGTCGTTCTTGCTTTTTCCTACTCCACCCGGTTTATTAGTACTTCTAAGACCACAGATATTCCCTGCAAACCGTGCCAGTTCAGTTCAGAAAATAGAGTGCGATGAAACCGTCCTTCTTCTATAATGGAGCCAAGGCCCGAACAGTTCTCCGCTGTTAGAGGAGAACTGCTGCTTTCCCATCGCTCTATGTGCATGACCCGGGGTGATTTTATGTTAATGGATTTTATGTCACAGGCCTCAGAGCGCTGCGGTTAGTCTGTCTGGGGAGAGTCGGGGATGCAAACAAAGCTTCAGAAACAGTAAAAGTCACCACAGAGAGAGGGTCCCATGAACTGGCAGATGAGTGACAAATTGCATACACTGTACTTTCCACTGGATGTTTGGCATGTGGCATAATTTGCGCATGTGTGTCCATCTGCTTGTCTGTTTGTATGTGTGTGTGTGTGTGTGTGTGTGTGTGTTGTGCCGTTTGATTGTGTGCACCCATATGCATGCATGCATGCAGTGTGCGCTTGTCTGAGAGTGTGTGTTTAGTCTATGGACAGAAGAAAGGGGCTTGCGGGTTGACAGAGACAAATGGCTGAGTTTGTTCCCCTCTGATGAGCGTGTATCACCACATGACATCATCACTTCCATTCGCATGCTGTTGGCTAGCTGGCCGGTCCGCTCTGGGCATGCCCAGGCACTCTGATATATAATACATAGGAGGCATGATTGGAAAAGAGAGAGAGCGAGAGGAAGAGAGAGCGGGGTCGAGAGCAGTGGGTGATTAGCTAGGCGGTATGCCATTGTCACAGAATAGAGCGAGCTACTTTGCGGTATTACCAGAGTATTAACTATATGCAACATCAGCGCAAAAAATATGCTGAGCAACAGTCAGAGTGCCTTCTCCGGAGGGCAAATCAGTATGTAGAAATGATTAACACACACCGAGAAATGATAGAGAATGTTATACAGAAGCCGAGTGAATATTAAATGTAGTTGGTTGGTTAACATCAGTACAAACCATAGCATTGCCAGTTGTTTTTATTTGAGACTTGCTCTACTGCTTCCCAGAGTGCAGAGAGAGATTTGTCATGCAATTACTTGTTTTGCAACATTTGTTTTCTTTTAGGAGCAGAAGAAAGGGTTTGTTCAGTCACTTAAGTACCAAGTTACACGGGGGAAATTATCATTTGTCATAGCTGCCACGCTAATACGTATTTACACAATATCGAGCCCAATAAAAAAGATCTACGCCCTTTCCCTGGTTTACTCACAAGTCTGTCTGCACTCAGCGGATCATAAACGGCGTTTAACACCATCATATGACCACGTTCCCACACTAGAGGTAAGACCAACTCTACGCCTGCAGTTGCTGGTTGGCCCTGAAGAGAAGAAGTGTAATTTGTTTGAGTCTTATCACAGTTTCTGCGGTCCCATTTCTCTTAGCTTGGGCTCAGTAACATTTCCCGCCATATTCCTTTGATTAGAAGCACATCTGACTCCCATTAAAACTTCCACACACAGATCCAGGGGCTGCTTCGGAGCTGCATGGAAAAGTTCTTTTTTTCTTCTTCCCCCTTTTCCTTTTTCATCCAAGCAGAGGCCAACTTGAGCCTTTACAGCAGAGAGAGCAGTATCTGCCTGGAAGTGAAGGTTCAGGGTGCTGGGATAAAGATGAGGGTCGAGGCAACCGTTTTCTCATTAACACATTACCATGTTAGTGACACAGTCCAGGCCTGAAGGTTTTTAACACTCAAACTTGAGCTTTCCATCAAATGAGCAACAAAATATTGTTTTAACGATTTAACCAACGCCATAAATGGGTATGGTTCTGAAAGATTGTTGGACTGAATGCTGTCTGTCTTTGGCTGTACAATAAAGCCCTATGCCAAATGCCATTCAAAGCCTGGGAATTATCTTGAAATGGATGACAGCTCCATCACACTCCTGTTTCACAATCTCGCTTTTCCATCAGTTAAATAGGAAAGGAAAAAGAGACGGCAAAGAAAATATCCTTTTGACTGTAGTGGACATGTGCTGACTGTGGCACAACTGTAAGGCCATAAAAGCAGCCAGGGACAAAGAGCAGCTTGGCCAAGTGGGCCACTGGTTGGCAGGGACAATAGGAAGTGACATGACTAATCCATGGGTTCCAGGGAGGAAATGACATGCTGTGGAAAGCCTCTAGGTCCTTGGATCCCACAGAACATCGGGCGATGTGGAGTCCAGCCCCGGAGGAAAGGAAGTCATTTCACAAACTGGGCACAGATTCTGAGTTCTGTATGACCGTGTCCCTCTGGCCAGCCTGTCCCTCTGACAGCAGTGAAGCATGTAATACAGATGATTAGCTGTGATGAACAGGACGAGATGACAACATCACATCCGCTCAGCTCAGTTGACACAGCTCTGTCACCCTCCCTGCTCGTCATTTTCACTGTGAACCATCAATGGTTAAATGTTTGTGTGTGTGTGCATTTGCATGTGCACGCCTGCATATGTGTTGTTGTATGCACACAAGCTTGTGAATGTGTGGCCATGAGTGTGTGTATGTGTGTTCATTCTTGATATAAGTAGTTAAGAAATCTGAACAGAAGTCTTGAAACATTTTGGCTTCACTGTGGATTGATCAAAGCTTGGAGCAGCATATGGGTTGTATTACCATTTACGCCCTGCTTCAAATGGGCTACCGACCCCACTATATCATAGCAGATTCACGGCACTGACAGACCAGCTATTTCAGGTCACGCACCCCTGCCACAACAACCCAAGCATGTTGTAATTTCAGCACATTGCCAAGCATTAATTGTCTGGTTTTTGCCAGAAAACATAAATCAGTTGCTTGCATCCTTTCAGAGTCTGTCCCCCCTGCACAGCAAGAGGCAGTCAGGCCTGCGCGCCTCTGAAAAGTATCTGCGTCAAACGCTGGGGTGGGCCCATAACCAACCATGAAATCAGCCATTCGGGATGCTCAGACAACAGATACCAAGGGAGGCAAAGGTGATGTCCAAAACATTCACTCCATTTAGAGCAAGTATAATGGAATAGGCATAGGGTAAAAAGGAGCAACAAGAGGCAACAAGTGGAGCAAAACCAAACAGATTCACTCCCATTTTATATTATTTTCACCAATAATCAATCCTCTTAGATTTAATGTCAGCTTACTCAACATGAAAACAAGACATCTGATAATATCTAGACAAATAATGAATAGCAACATATTTCTAATGAATGGCTTCATCATAATAATAATGCTGGAATAGTTGCTTGTTTTTCTAAGTCCTTATTTCCTGCATGTCTGGCTCTTTTCTGGGATTAGCTAAGAGTTCGTAAGGTCCAACTAAAACAAAGATGACGTTGGTAGCTCGAGTCCTGCCCTAAACCACCATCCAATCTATCTGCTGATCTCAGCCGAGATCCTGTCCAGACAATACCCCACTTCCCCCCTCTGCACCAATCAAAACACATACCATTATATGGCAGCCAGAAGAGATGAAAAACAGGGAGAAAGAAGAGGGAAGGTGACAGAGGGAGACAGAGAGAAGGGGGGGGGGGGGGGGGGGGACAAGGAGAAAAAAAATACAAGAGGGTTAGCCACTGCTGCTGAAAAGCCAAAATCATCAAATGAAGAGAGGCATTTGTGTAGTCTGTTTCCACCAGCCTCTCCTCCTGTGTTTAGTCTTTAGAGCTCTCAGACTCATGGCTCTGTTGGCTGCACTGCCTCCGCTCTCCAAGGGCTCTCAAAGAAAACCCTTTCAGCGGGACGGAGAGCGGTCCCAAGTCCCCCCGGTGCTGTTCAGACCAGTGCCCAGCCGACATGAGGGACCCGGGGCTGCCGGTCAGGGGGAGTGAAGCCGGCCCTCCTCCGCTGCTCTCTGACAGACTCTCTAATCCGGTTAGGTCAAGGCTTGGCAGAGAATCTGAGGCCTGACAAAGCCCAGCTCTGTCTCTCTGATCCAGCCCACTGAGTTTTAAGCTTTTACAGATGTGTGGAGAAAGTGGGCATGGAGCGGGCCCGGGACGGGACAGCTGACTAACTGGGTGCAGGGTGCTAAATCTGCCTTTCAACAACAGTCTGATGAATCCTTCACTGTGTGCTGCTCCTCTGCTTCCCTTTCTCTCTCTCTCTGTCTGTCTGTGAGAGAGCTCAGAGCTAATCAGTAGATACAATGCATTTGGGCCTGTTGGGTATTGCAAGCATTGTGTTGATTATTTAATTAGAGTAATCAGGACCTTGTTCCCCAAGAAAACATTCCCTCTGAAGACTATAACCGAGACTGATAAGGCAGAATTTGGATGTGAGGATATCTGAGCCCTGTGTTTTTTGTTGTGTACGAGGCAGGCAGCCAAGCGTCTTATCAGTTCTGATGTTGTCTTCCTTCGTCTCTGCACTGATGAACTCCAGAAGCGGAGGAGGTCTGATGAGGAATGTAATTTCTTTTGACTCAAGTTTCTCCCAAGATCACTCATGAGCGATCGTCATGCTTTTGCCATCAAACAAACCACTGGAAAATCTGGAAAAATGTAACATTACTGCGATCGGCTCTCAGATGCCCGAAACAAGACGCGGCAGCCATTACGCCGAAATGAGCTGCGAGACTTCAAAGCAGATAGATGAAGTTGACTTTGATGACGGGCAGTACATCTTGATTATGTCATGGGGGTACTGAATACAAAAAGATTTATTCAACACGATGCTGAGACAGATGTCAGCAATATGCATTGCTATGTGAATGCCCCCTTGTTTCCTCTTTCAGTCAAGAAAATGAGTGAGGGGTCCATCATGGTGAAATGCAGATCCCGGGGCGGTGGCGGCCTGGGCTTGGCCAGCTCCCATCTCCAGCCTCTCATCCCCCACGACTAATACTCCAACTTGCTTTGATTCCATTTTCTGCATCTCTGATCAAGGCCAAATGCGAGCTGGGAGAAGACCCAGCACATCGTGAATCCATTAGAGGCTGAGGGAATGGAGACAGCATCCTCTACTGTACTACTGTACAATTCTGCTGATACTGCCCAGATATACAAAAGTGTAAAATAGATAATGGTCAGCAAGGGTTGGGCCTGGAGAGAGCAATGCCAAGTTGTAGTTTATTTTCCTCCAAGCTGCACTCCTCTAGCAGTAAATGCACAGGCCAAGATATACACGTTACAACGCAGGGGTTTTATATGGCAGCGTGCGAGGGTGAGGTGAGGTGATGGATGAATGAATGACATAGGAATTTTATTGGACAGGATAAGACAGAGGGCGGGTCGATGAAAAACAAGGATGACGGACTGTGGGTGTGTGTGTGTGGTGTGGAGAGATGAAGTGGATGAGGATATGGGGGTTGGCTAAAAAAAAAAAAAAAATAGG
>NW_027284285.1:15000-17488 GCF_046629955.1 Centroberyx affinis | reverse complement strand
TTTATGAGAAAAAAAAACTATTTTTTTTCTCACAAATTTCTGACTTTAATGGTAACACTGGTAACAATGGTTACCACACAATGGTAACTCTGGTAATAACATACTAATGGTGTTCATGTTAACTAAGGTATTAATTTATACATTATTTAATAGTTTATAAAGATGACTATTAAATAATGTATAAATTAATACCTTAGTTAACATGAACACCATTAGTAAATGATTACCAGACACATTAGTTAACTGTTAATTAAGGGTTAATTAATAACCCTTAATTAATGTACCCTTATTGTAAAGTGTTACCACTTTAATCTCTGAAATTCTGAGTTTTTTCTCAGAATATTGGTACTGGTTCATCTCTCTCTCACTCTCTGTGTGTCTCTCTCTCTCTCTCTCTCTCTCTCTCTCTGTGTCTCTATCTCTGTCTCTCTCTGTGTGTCTCTCTCTCTGTCTCTCTGTGTCTCTCTCTCCCTCTCTCTCTCTCTCTCTCTCTCTCTCTGTGTGTCTCTCTCTCTCTGTCGCTCTCTCGATTTTTCTTCTCCTTTTACTTTTGGGTTGAGATGCTTTTAAAAGCCTTTCAGAGTTTCTCTGTCTCACCAAAATAGTTTTCGTATATTCTCCCTTTTGGCTTTTTCTGTTGTCATGTTGCATGTGCAGATAAAGTAAACTAAAGTAAACCTGCTGTGGCTCTCAGTCCATCAGCTAAATGTTTTTCCAGGTCAGTCTACAGAAAGCGTCTGGTGTGTCCGGAGCAGAGCGGACCGCTCACCTTCCAGTAAGCTGGTCAGAGTGTCCTGACTGACGTCTGGGCGGCCATCTTTGCTGAAGTGACGAGAAATCAGCGGCTCGACTCCTCTGAAATCCGACATGGTGCCGGTGAACAGCTCGCCGTCTGCAGACAGACCCGGCACAGGGACAGCCAGTTCATGTTTCACTTATTTAGCCTTTTACAGGAGTTTGCCTTGTGAGAGCATGGAGTCAGACATTCAGACATTTAAACAGCAGTGAAGACAGTCAAGTTGATCCAGAGATTTAACAAACTTCTCAGGATGCCTCAATAAACTAACTGTCACATATCAATACGCAAAACCTCATTTGGACAATCAGTCTTCTCTGTTAAAGAAGCAAAACTATGGAACTGTCTGCCCACTGAGCTGAAAATGCAACACAATTTAATGTTTTTAATAGAGGTATTAAATCATGGCTAAAAGAGAAACAACATTGTTCTCACACCTGATACTCCTGTAGACACACCTGTATTTTGTGTTTTGTGTATTTGTGGGTGTATTTTATGTCCTTTTTTTTTATTTCTTCTTCCGTTACTTATCTTTCTTTTCTTTCTTTTCTTTTTTCTATTTTAACTTCTTACAATAAAAAAAAAGCCTCCTGTGGACAGGTGTTCGCTACAAACACTAAACACAGTGCATCTGGTCCTTGTGCATAAATGTATGTTACAATTCTAATGCTACTGTGATGTCCATGTCAAATAAAATAAACTTAACTTAACTTAACTTATGTTGTTCATGTTTCCTGTAGAGAACAGGAGGAGCAGCTGATGTGAATGAGCGGTGAACTGACCGACAGTGATGGCGCTGCTCCTCTGGACCGGGCTGAACGGACAGCGACCTTTAGCCTTGCTGGAGATCTGGACCATGGAGAGGCTGTCAGCGTCCTGCAGGAGACGAGCAGAGAGGCTACAGTCTGACAGTCTGAACTGTGACAGTGAAACAGAGCGGCTGAACTGTATGACAGTGACTGTAAATCCGCCTCTGAAATGTAGAACAATTACAGTAAAACAAATTGTCTGAACTGTAGGAAAAAATGACAATAAAAGAGTGTCTGAGCTGCATGACAGCTACAGTAAAACCAGATCTAGAAGGGTGTACCACAGGGCTCTGTATTAGGTCCACTTTTATTCACTATTTATATAAATAATCTGGGTCAAAACGTGTCAGATGCTAATTTTCATTTCTATGCTGATGACACTGTTATATACTGCTGTGCGTCAACTCTTGTACAGGCCGTTGAAAACTTGCAAAATGCTTTTATTGTTGTCCAACATACCTTACTTCAGCTGAAACTCGTTCTTAATGCAGATAAGACCAAACTTATGTTGTTTACCAACTCTAGGAATAGGCCACAAAATATAATCTCCCTTCGGTGGTCACTCTTGAGGGAAGTGAAATAGAGGTTGTTAACTATTATAAATACCTGGGTTTGTTTGATTGATGACTCCTTCTCTTTTAAGCCACATGTGCAGTACCTGGTGAAAAAGCTGAGGCTAAAACTGGGTTTTTATTTTCAAAATAAGTTGTGTTTTTCTTTTAATGTAAAAAAAGCGACTTGTTGCCACCACTTTTTTTATCTGTGTTGGACTATGGTGATCTTTTATATCTGCATACTGCTCAGTGTCTTCATATGGTTGACACAGCTTACCATGCTTCCTTGAGGTTCATTACCAATTGTAAAGCTCTGACTCAACACTGTG
>NW_027284285.1:0-12500 GCF_046629955.1 Centroberyx affinis | reverse complement strand
AGACAGACAGAGAGTTAGACAGACAGACAGACAGACAGAGAGTTAGACAGACAGACAGACAGACAGACAGACAGACAGACAGAGATAACCTTTAACAGAAATGAAAACATGAAAATCTCCAAAACTGGAATTATACAGTTTTTGTTCTCTCTGGGTGGAGGTGTGGAGTTTCTTACCGTTTTATCTTTGCCTTTATATTCACACTCCTGCAGTTCTCCGTCAGACGGACTCCAGTCCAGCTGGAGGAGAGAGCAGACAGACTGAAACGTTAAGAGAGCGTGAAGAGAGACACTGAACACTCTGCACTCAGAGGCAGAGGTGGAAAGTAACTAAGTACATTTACTCAAGTACTGTACTTAAGTCCAATTTTGAGATATTTTACCAGTGGTTTCCAACCTTTTTGGCTTTTGACGTCTTACAGAAAGCAGTGTGTAGTCGGGTCACATCTCAGATGTCTATGAGTTGTTAACAGCTCCACCAAATAGTGATTTTTCCCTCTAAACCTCACATGGTTTCATTTCAATAAATGTTCAAATGATCCAATATTTCAGCAAAAATCAAAGATTAGAGAAAAAGTCCAAAAACTGAAAATAGATTTGTGTATCAGTACTTTGTTTTTTCTTCTTTCCTCTCCCATTAATCATCTCACGACCCCTCAGATTTATCTGGTGACCCTTTGGAGGGGCCCGACCCCTAGGTTGGGAACCACTGGACTAAACTAGCTAACTGTATATAAAGTAGTTCAAACTAGCTCCACCTCCAGCAGCTACAACAGTAACATGCTGCTTACACACTGATGCTTCAGTATTAATAATCTAATGATGTCATATATAATAAAATATCAGTCAGAGGGACCAAACCACTACTTTTACTTTAATACTTTAACTACATTTTGCTGCTAATACTTATGTACTTTTACTTAAGTAGGATTTTTCATGCAGGACTTTTACTTGTAATGGAGTATTTTTACATTGCTGTATTGGTACTTTTACTGAAGTAAAGGATCAGAGTACTTCTTCCACCACTGCAGAGGAGTGTTAGGAAGCTGGAAGCTGGTGAGCAGCAGGTTTGTATTTTGTAATCAGCAGACTAACTGTTATTAGTCTGGTCCATGATCTCCTTTCCCAGTGTGATGAGAGGATTGACACCAAAATAATCTGTGTGTCTGCAGTAGATCGCTCTGTCTGCTGCTAACACTTTAGCATACATGCTGTGTGCTAAAGCGTTAGCATGCTGAATGTTGAGTAACTGTAGGCGACATTATCCTGAAAGTGAGAAAATGAGAACTGCAGCAGCTCTGATGCTTCCTGCATTTTAATGACGAGTCTAAAATTTGACAGAAAGAATAAACTTTCAACCGCAGCAGATTTCCTGTTTTCAGAAGAATAAAAGCCAAGAACAACTTTGGATTACTAAAAGGTTTATCTTCATACTTTAGATAATGTTAGTCATTAAAGGATAAGGCTGGTGTTTTTAATGCATTGTTTACCGTCAACAAATCCTATGAAAATAACAACATCAGCAATGAATTTGTTTTGCCAACAAGTCTGGTCCATGTATCCTGGTCCCAGTGCAGCCATGTCCCAGCAGCCATAGAACTGCATTGTATTAAAAAACGATTAAAGGGTTAACGGCTGAAAACGGAATGTAGGAAGTCAGAAAGTAACGGGAGGAGAGCAAACGCATTGTTGATGTTGTTATTTTCATAGGATTTGTTGACGAAGAGAAATGCATTAAAAAACACCAGCCTATCCTTTAACATCCCGTATGCTAAAGCATTAGCATGTTAGCATGTTAGCATGTTAGCATGTTAGCATGCGCAGCAGACAGAGCGAACAGAGACTCAGAGAGGATTTTGGTGTCAATCCTCTCGTCACATTTTGGGTCAGGAGACCAAAGGGCCAAACTAACAAAAAGCTGCAGGACGGCCATGTTTATTTGTTGTTTGTTTGTTTGTTTGTTTGTTTGTCTTCCAGGTTTGATTTTCTGACAAAACAGCACATGAACACAACGCTGTTTAGCAGCAGACTGGAAGTCCCACATGTCGGACTTTCCCACCGGCACATGAACACACGATGCAAGTCCAAGTTCTGCAAAGCATCATGGGAGTGACTCTGCCCGACCTTGTTCTTCAGGCTGATGACATCACGGTTGCTGACGTCCAGTGAGAGGACGGCGTCCCGCGCCCCGACGTACAGGATGGAGCCGTCGTCGCTTAGCAACAGGGTGGTGGTGTTGTGGACGCCGGGGGGGCTGAAGTGGACCAGAGGCCTGTCTGTCGAGTCTACACACACACACACACACACACACACACACACACGACTCAGTATGGACTAGGATTCAAACGATTTGGGTTTTTCAAGGCCGATACCTGTACTGAAGCTGTATTGAAGCTGTCAATAGCTGATATTTTGTATCGATATTCAATATCTATAAATTTGACCATTTTCATGCCAAGAAGTTCCAGGTATTTCGTGTTTCCCAACGCCTTTCCTGGACTCTGTGAGACGAGACGCTGAAACGACATCTAGAGTTCACTGGGAATCATGGGATGGGATACTGAAACTCTCCACTGAAGCCCAGGAAGAAAGATAGATAGATAGATAGATAGATATTGGTAGTATTGATCAATTCTACAACAAATATGTAATCAATCAGACTGCATCATATCATATCAGTTTTGTCATCATGTCTTGTGGGCGGGGCCAGTGGGCGTGTCTTGTGGGTGGGGGCCAGTGGGCGTGTCTTGTGTGTGGGGGGCAGTGGGCGTGTCTTGTGGGTGGGGGCCAGTGGGCGTGTCTTGTGGGTGGGGGGCAGTGGGCGTGTCTTGTGGGTGGGGGCCAGTGGGCGTGTCTTGTGGGTGGGGGCCAGTGGGCGTGTCTTGTGGGTGGGGGGCAGTGGGCGTGTCTTGTGGGAGGGGCCAGTGGGCGTGTCTTGTGGGCGGGGCCAGCGGTGAGCCGGTGTGTCTGTGAGGCTGGCAGCTGCAGAGCAGGAAGTCACAGCAGCAACAACAACAGAGGAAAGAAGAAGAAAAGAAAGACTTCCTGTCTGGAGGAGAAAAGCTGCAGCTTTGTAAATATTCAGAGTTTCAGTAAAAGAGCCCGATACTTCAGACAGCAGGAGCCCCGCCTGGAGTTTCCCATCATGCATCTGTTGAGTGTTGCTCGATAAAACAGAGGACCTCGGTGGAGACGGGGGGTTAGTGCTGTGTGGTTTCTCACATGGAGCAGGCCGGCTCACAGTGTGTGAAGGTGTGTTGTGGCGAGCGAAGTCTAAATCTCACTGCAGTATGACCTGAAGCAGGAGGCCGGCCTGTGAGCTTTGACTAAAGCAGCTACTTAAATAAATCCTCCGCACTCACTTCCTGTTTCTGAGGCTGAGGCGTCTGGCTTCAGGGTTTCAGAGGATGTGGTTCAGTCTGAACCAGCTGACACGCTCAAGTCTGAACCTGCACTCACTTTCTCTGTTTTTGAGTCCAGTATGTAAATTATGAATTCTAGCTATCAGAATTAGATTAAAGAAAAGTTTAAAAAACACGCACATGCTGTACGATGGAGGCTTTCATGAACATTCCCCCCCGCTCGCTGTCTGGGTCACACAGAGCTGCCACTCAGAAACAGTGTTGGGGTAACACAAAGTAACACATTACTGTAATCACATTACATTTGTCTGTAACGCAGTGATGTAACGCGTTGTGGTTCCTAATTTCAGTAATCACATTACAGTTACTAATCAAACAGTTGTGTCTTTACTTGCGTTAACAGGCTGCTGAGTCTGAGGAGGAAGAGACTCCTCCTCATGAGGTGTAACCCCTGTAACCCCTGTGCTTTAGTGATAAATATGTCAGATAAGCTGGACTAGTCTGCTATAAAGCCATGGTTTAGTGAGCGAGGACTCGAGTTTGTTTGAGTGAGTTTGGCTGTTAAATGCAGTTCATCTTCCATTTAAACGTGTTTGTTTCCTTTTAGGTCTGTCATCATCTAATGGTGTTAGGAAGGCCAGTCTCTTATATTATTTTATTTATTGATATATTATTTTGAGGCAATTAATATTTGTACTAGGCGGTGTTAGGAAGGCCAACCTCTTTTATATTGTTTTATATATTGATATAGTTTTATTTTGAGGCAGTTACAGCCTGCTGCCAGTGCCGCCTTGGTTCTGCTGGGCAGGTGAGTCTTGTTCTCGTGTTCTTTCAGCTGGTTTTCACCATCTTGTGTATGTCCTCCTTATTAGGACAGGGATTTGTGCTGACATGTGGGCATATGTAAGGTTTAACGTTTTATTGTTAACTGGTAATTACGTGACAATGCATCTCAGGTGATGTTGCGGAGTAACGCAAAAGTAATGTAACGAGTAGTGTAACGAATTACTTTCTACAGGGAGTAAATAACTAAAGTAATGCATTACTTTTTTTTTAAAGTAGCGCGTAATATGTAATACATTACTTTTTTTGAGTAACGACCCCATCACTGCCCCCTAGTGGTCAAATACAGTCGTGTTCTCTCTCACCTGTATGGAGAATTTACATAAAGGCGTCATGTGAAGAACGAAACCTCCGACTGCAGATTGGATCGAGACAGAATACGACTCGGCTGGTGTTTCCTCTACATGGAAAACTTCATCATATATTTTGTTTTTGATAAAAAGCGTCAACGCAGCAAACTTTTTTACAGCAGTGGTGTTTTGTTGCCTGGGTCCAGACCTTTGACTCCGCCCACTCCACCAGTTGACTGATTCTGGTCTGGCATCCTGACATGAAACAGCGGTTTCTCTTGGTTGAAAAACGATCGGTCCAATGAGCCCCGGGGGGGACTAACGATTAGCCAATCAGAGCCACGGGGGCGGGACTAACGCCGTCGTCAAGCTGTTGTCAAGCTGTGTGCCGGAACCAAGGAGGAGTAATAACAACAATGGAGACGCTGTAGACAAGATGGACGCTGCTATCCAGGCTGTTCTGAATCCATAAAAAGTCGTCGTACTTTGTTTTTACTTGGCTCCGTGTCAAAGATCCTCTATACTTTCTGAACCGTCTCTGGTGTCGTCATGGCTACGCATCAGCGTTGACTTAAAATGACGTTAGATTCAGGCGGATGGAGATGGAGTGGAAGGAGTTGACAGTTCAGTCTGAGATCAGGTAAATCTGCAGGAGCTTCAACATCCAACTAATCAATACGTCAAAGTTGGAGGAGCTTCACACACGCAGGTTTCTACAGGTGAAATCCCTTCAGCTGGAGCGCTGCAGAGAAAATAAACCGAGGCAGAGAAAAACGAAAAAACAAAAACATTCAGAGGGAAAAAGTCGAGTCATCATCCGATAGCAGCTGAGACCGAGACGAGTCCGAGTCCAAATCAAGACGCCAAGTCCGAGACGTCAGAAACACTCGAGTCCATCAGCCTGCTGGACGTCATTCAGTCTGCTGATGGAGCCGCTCTCCCATTCACTGTCAATGGAGTCTGAACTTACTAAAGAGTCTAAATTTACTGGAGGAACATTTGATGCAGACTAAACTATCCACAGTCATAAGGATGGTAGTTTATTAAGGTTTTGTATTTTTGTTCAAAATGATTCAGATTTCATTTTTTCCCTCGCATTATGAAACAATAATAATACATAATAAAATAATAAAAATCTAATTTTCGTCCAATCAGCCAGTTGCAGGCTTGACGCTGACTTCAGTTTGTGTTCTGCATATTATGGGATGTGGAGAGAGTTTTGTTTTGAGAATGAAAGAGTATCAGTCACATTTCTACACTCCATGCTTCAGTCTGAATGTGAAGCTGCAGCATGTGATCATGTGATCTGTTTCTCAACGCTGAGTCACAACGTTCAGGACGGAAAGACACGTTGGCACAGACTGACCGGACATTAACACATTTACAGTGTTGGGTAAGTATGATACTACTGCTATTGTACTGTGTGTGCAGTAGGGCTGAACGATTTTGAAAAAATATCTAATTGCGATTATTTTGACTGATATTGCAATTGCGATATGATTTGTGATATTAGAGGGAATGATAATTTTTACATCATTATTCTCATTTTCATTGAAAAACGTATTAAAATGATTATGGTGTGATTTTTGCGGGGATCTGTACCAAACAAAGATGTTTTCTTCAGTCTGTAGAATATGATGTGTAGGCCAGGACATCTCTGCAGCACCACAATATTTACTTTAAAATGATATTTTGACACATTTCACCTTTAACAAATATTGCACCTCCTGCAATTTGAAAATTGCATTAGGCCATATTACGATTTCCATAAAATTTTGATTAATCGTTCAGCCATAGTGTGCATGTGTATAGGTGACAGCCTGTGTATCGTATGTATGCACTACTGTTATTTGTATTTTAACAGCAGATACTGTGTGTGTCCAAGACAAATTTCCTTCAGGACAATAAAGTCTATCTTATCTTATCTTATCTTATCTTATCTATTACTGCTACTACAAGTAATAATAATGATTATGATAATCAATATATATTAGTGAAGTATCTAGTTTATATTTAAATGAT
Source organism: Centroberyx affinis (assembly GCF_046629955.1). Classification (NCBI taxonomy): domain Eukaryota; kingdom Metazoa; phylum Chordata; class Actinopteri; order Beryciformes; family Berycidae; genus Centroberyx; species Centroberyx affinis. Next base: position 5,984 of record NW_027284285.1, on the reverse strand, counting down.
AATAGCAAATAATAAATAAGATACAACGCGCTCAACTCACAATAATACAATGACAACTGGGTGCTGGATCCTTAAAGTAGATAATGAAAAAGAAACTTGGACAGCGTTCCAAACTGACTTTTTATTTGCCACACGGACGTTTCGGGCAGGAAGCCCTTCTTCAGCGTGTGTATTGGCAATTTCACAATCAATAGACACAGGTGGGGTTAATTATAAGTGTCCACAACTGGCACAACAGGTCTATCGCAGCAGGGGGAGTCTAATAACAATACATTTATCAATAATATATAAATTATCTAAAAATATATATTACATTGTCTAATTTGTGATATTTAAATGACTAAATACATACTACTACTAATGATAAATGACCTTATATAAGTATCTAATTTATAATATTTAAATGATAATAAGTTTAGTAGTCATTTATAAATTATCTAAGACTATTAGATCAGTGGTTCTCAACGTGGGGTCCGGGGACCACCAGGGGTCCTTGAGGGGGTTCCAGGGGGTCCCCAGCAAATTGATGAATTGTTAAACTTCACCATTATTTCATTTACAGGAAGTTAACACAGTTTGAGAATGTAGAAGAATGACTGTTCTGATCATAGTTTCTCTGTTATCGCTCTACCTACAATACAGACAGTCATGGAGTTCTGGATAAAATCATATCTGACAATAAAAATATTCTCAGATTTGGGTCCGAGAGACAAAATCTCATCAAATGGGGGTCTGTGGCCCTAATGTGGACTAAATTAGGGTCCTTGATATGAAAAAGGTTGAGACTCACTGTAATACATCATATCTAATTTGTGATATTTAAATAACCAAATAAATAGCAAAGCAAAACTACTACTAATAATAATAATAAAAGTGCCATTGTTCATAATGAAGTTACAGTATTTCCAATGTGAAACACATTTTATTCTCTGAGGAGATTTAAATCCTTCTCAGTTTTCAACTTTCAACATCTAACATTATTATTATTATTATTATTATTATTATTATTATTGAATTCATATCCAGAGGACTTACTGAGGGGGAAGGAGATCCGTGGAGGAGGCAGAGAGCCGGAGGAGCCGAGCAGGCCGAGCAGGAGCAGCACCAACCCAGGCATGACGAGTCGAGACCAGACCAGACCAGACCAGGTGGAACGAGGTGAGACAGACAGACGAGGTGGAACGAGGTCAGACAGACAGTCAGACAGACAGACAGACAGTCAGACAGACAGACAGGTGGATAGATGGATGGATAGATATGAAGAGCAGAGTTTGCCTCCTACAGAAGCTTCCTCAGTCGCATCTTGTACGGACTGACAGAGTGAAGTGTGGTGAGAAAGAGAGGCTGCATGCGACAGTCAGGAAGACTCACCAGCTACTTCCTCTTCACAAGCTGCGGTGGAGAGAGGGGGGGGGTCAAGTCATTTCCCAACCCACAACCTTTTAGTCTCCAGACCAGTTGGTTCTCCTCCTCCATCAGCCAGTGCTGCGGCTGCTGCACCCACCACTCCCATCACTCCCATAGAAATGAAACCGGTAGAAATGACTCAGAAGGTCAATAAGCATCATCAACTAATTCAGTCTTTGAACATCCATCTTTGAAGTTGGATGTTGTGACCAAGGTTCAGTCAGGAACACTCTCGTTATAGATTTAACCATTTACTGCAACAAATGGAAATACAGTTATGCTTGGCGCTGATGGCTCCGCTCTTTAGCTGCTGCCTGGATTAGCCAAGCAGCATGCTAAGCCAAAACAGGAAGCGCAATGCAGAAAACCCCCCCAGGGTGTAGAAGAGTGGGCCCAAAGCAAGACACTGAATACATTAACCATTAAATTATACATTGAATTTTAACCTTTGAGCCAGGTTAAGACTCTTAACTAGAAAGGTGGAGGCTGGGGTGGTGGAGGCAAAGCTTTGACAGCAGCAGCGTTGGTGGATCAGTCAGAAGGGAGTCATAGTTAAATGGCCCGCCTTGATGTGACAATGGGCTGTGGTTGGTGTATGACTGATTAGAAATGCTGACTCGACCAGCAGGCTGTCAGCTGATTACAGCCGGACTCGTCGTGTCCTGCATGAACTAATGTGATACTTCATTTATTATGGTTTTGCGTTTTTCATTAGTTTTTATTTTTATTTCGTTCTGACTTTTTGTTTTCAATTTCAGTTTAGTTTTAATTTGTTTTTAAAGCGGGTTTGCTAGTTTAGTTTTTATTTTTTGAAAATGCTTAGTTTTAGTTTGGTTTTTATTAGTTTCAGTGTTAGTTTTAGTCTTTTTTGTTAGGGGCGAGATTCAAAAATTCAAAATACTCGGCTTATGTATGAAATAAATTGACAAAGACGAAAGTTAGTTATCGTTTCTTTGTAAAGCCTCGTTTTTATTTTTATTTCAGTTAACGAAAATGTTTTTTCACACCTAGTTTTTGTTATTTCATTAGTTTTCGTTAATGATAATAACCTTGGTTGTGACATGATGAAATTCACCTGAACTCTCATGTTGTGTTTCTGGCAGCTCACAGCGCTGCATTTTCTGCAGCATGGGCTAATAGTTGTGAATTTGAACCGTAATTTATAATGATAGGCAAGCTCCGCCCCCGGTTTTTATTCCAACCAATCACTAGAGCAGCTCATCGGGGGAGGGGCTCTGGATCGTCACAATCCGTCTGTCGCCGCTGATCGGATTCTGATGAACGTTCAGGGCGTGATGCGTCTCGCCGCTCCACTCTGGCGTCTTCAAAATCACACTGATTGGCCTGTGGGTGGCGCTACAACGTTTGTTTACTTGTTTGTTGCGTTTCCTCAGACACCGCTGGCCATGATGCATCTCACCGCTGTGTTTCAGCATCTTCAAACACTGAGCGGCCCAAGGGGGGCGCTGCTGTTACAGGTCAGGAGGAGGCAGGCTGGCTCCTGATTGGCCCAAATGGATCAGTCATCATTCATGCTGCTATAGAAGCAATGAGAAGTCCTGACTGAGTTTTACGACTTCTTCTCTGATACATGGCAGCTAACAGACTGGTTTTTAGTTTGACCGAATCATGAGACTTGAGCTGTAGATCATTTATAACTCATCTTTGAATACTAACCAATGAAATGTGTTGCTTAGCCCTGACAAATGAATATTCATGAGAGCAGTATATATGTTGCCTTGGTCCAGAGCTTTGACTCCACTCACTCCACCAGTTGACTGATTCTGGTCTGGCATCGTGACATGAAACAGAGGTTTCTCGGTTGAAAAACGATCGGTCCAATGAGCCCCGGGGGGGACTAACGATTAACCAATCAGAGCCAGGGGGGCGGGACTAACGCCGTCGTCAAGCTGTTGTCAAGCTGTGCGCCGGAACCAAGGAGGAGTAACAACAACAATGGAGACGCTATAGACAAGATAGACGCTGCTATCCAGGCTGTTCTGAATCCATTAAAAGTACCAATTACTTTCCGAACAGCACTCTGCTTTGAAGGCATTTATTCAAAGGGGAGAGGTTTTTTTCGCATCAGCGTCGACTTAAAATGACGTTAGATTCAGGCGGATACGTCGGTCTCCAGTGATTGGTTTGGGAAAATCGAATCCCCCTCCCCCATGGAAATCGGTTAGAGTGGAGGCAATGTCAGACTGAAGATGGAGATGGAGTGGAACCAGTTGACAGTTCTGTCTGATATCAGGCAAAGTATATATGCTGTAACATTTTATCTCAGTGACTTACTGACCGCTCTTGACTTCAGGACTGAGTTTCTTCTTTGACTAAGCAGCTGCTCCTCCTGGCTGCAGGAGTGTTAACTAGTTGAGTTGATCAGCTGCTGTAGTGTTTGGTTGGAATGAAACCTGCAGACTGTTAAACCTTCATGGTCTGGATGGAGGCTGGTCAGACAGGCAGGGAGGCGTGGCCTGATGGGAATCTCCATCAAGCCTGGTCGGTCATCAGATGTTGGGCGGTCTTGTTTGAGGCTTGTTGATCAATCGATTGGGGAGGCGGAGAAGACGAGGTCGGCGTGTCCTCGTCCGCTCCGCCTCTGACAGCGAGTCTGTACAGTCACATCCTCCAGACTGATATTTCTCATTGAAGCGGCTCTGGTCCAGATTTTCCTGTAAACCTGCCTTCCTACCTGTCTTCTCAGTCTAAACCAGGAAGTGTGTGTGCAGCAGAGTGCAGCGTCCCGTCACTTTACTGATGCTGAACCAGACAGCTTTGAATATTCCTCAAATTAAAAAAAAAATGGAGGAAATGATGAAGACGTTTCCTATATATAAAACAAGGTCATCTGCAAAAAGATTTACTTTGTCATTTTCTTTGTCAATAGTTGCTCCTTTTATTTCACTAGTTTGCCTGATTTAAGGTGAACAGTAAAGAAGAAGAAGACATTTTACAGTTTACTGACCTCACTGCACTTTCAGATTTAGTTATCGCTCACTGCCAAAGTTCCCTTGTGCAGCTTTAAAATCACCTTTAAATGAAAAATTATTCTTTCACCTTCTTATCATAACGTACACCTATATAACAAAAAATGCCAAAAACTTAACATTTTTATTTATCTTTATATATTTATTTATTATATTTTCATATCAAAATCCCAGTAGTAGTAGCATCATATAAAACCTACAACATCATAACTTTCAAAGTGACTGTCAGCAAGGTGCGGAGGTGAAAACCCTGCTTTCACCCCCCCCCCCCCCTTTACTGTACCCGCCCGCACTACACCGGCCAACATCCTGTTTCAATCTGACATGCAGTCAGACTCCACTGACACGCAGGTTCTTTGTGACTTTACCGGATCTCTACCATCACCAAATAAATCTAAATAAATCCAGTCAGAGAGATGGAAGTTTTAGAGATGTTTGAGATGACTAATCCTATTAACTAACCCTTAATTAACAGTTAACTAATGTGTAATTTCCTAATGGTGTTCATGTTAACTAAGGTATTAATTTATACATTATTTAATAGTTTATAAAGATGACTATTAAATAATGTATAAATTAAAACCTTAGTTAACATGAACACCATTAGTAAATGATTACCAGACACATTACTTAACTGTTAATTAAGGGTTAGTTAATGCTTATTAAGCATTAACTAACCTTAACTTAGTGACCCTTATTGTACAGTGTTACCAGTGACTGGTAGTCAAAAGGCTGTCGGTTCAACCCCTGGTTACTGACAGTGACCCAGCCGACGTGCCCATGAGCAAAGCTCCTGACCGCCAAGAGTAACAATGAAACTAGGTAACATCAGATCATGCTGTGCAGCAGGCTGGGACACGTCACTGTGGAGCATTTACACACATATAGTACATAAATACATTATTATCTTCTACTCTGTGGTGAGATACAGCTGCAGATTTAAAATAAAATGCGCGGAAAATAAAATGATGTGATGATACGTTTCTCTAAATGAAGACTGGTTTCTCTGAAAGGAAACCAGAAAGAGAAGAGAGTCTTTGTCTCGGTTTGCTCTGTGGGCCAAACATCCTGCTGACACACACACACACACACACACACACACACTTTGGTATACATACACACACACACACACACACAAACACACACACACACACTTTGGTATACATACACACATACACACACACACACATACACACTTTGGTATACATACACACACACACACACACACACACACACACACACACTTTGGTATACATACACACACACAGACACACACACAAACACACACACACACACACTTTGGTATACATACACACAAACACACTTTGGCATACATACACACACACACACTATAGTATACATACACACACATACACACACACACACACACGCACACGCACACACTTTGGTATACATACACACACACACACACACTTTGGTATACATACACATACACACACTTTGGTATACATACACATACACACACTTTGGTATACATACATACACACACACACACTTTGGTATACATACACACACACACTTTGGTATACATACACACACACACACACACACACACACTTTGGTATA
>NW_027284284.1:0-15000 GCF_046629955.1 Centroberyx affinis | reverse complement strand
AGGATCACTCTGCGGTTCCCCTATGATTGTAAAAGGCCTTGAGGAACCTTCAGGGGTTTTTATATTGGAACCATAGGGGTTCCTCCAGGATCCCTCTGCGGTTCCCCTATGATTGTAAAACACCTTCAAGTAACTTTCATGGGGTTTTATATTGGAACTACAGGGGTTCCTCAAGGATCCTTCTTTAGTTCCCATATGATTGTAAAAGACCTTTGAGGAACCTTCAGTGGGTTTTATATTGGAACCATTGGGGTTCCTCAAGGATCCCTCTGCGGTTCCCCCATGACTGTAAAAGGCCTTTAAAGGAACCTTCAGGGGGTTTTATATTGGAACCATAGGAGTTCCTCAAGGATCCTTCTTTGGTTCCCATATGATTGTAAAAGACCTTCAAGGAACCTTCAGGGGATTATATACTGGAACTATAGGGGTTCCTCAAGGATCCCTCTGCGGTTCCCCTATGATTGCGATAGAAACCCCCCTGAAGGTTCCTTGAAGGCCTTTTTACTTTTTAGAGAGCAGACTGGACCCAAGCAGGTGGAAGGGAACGTCACATGTGGGTTCCTTACAGTCTTCCATTACAGCACCGTTCGGCCATCTTGGAAGACAAACAACAGGTGACTGTTGTCAGTGATTTGAGGCAAAGTGTCACATTAGTATCCTAGAGGGATCCTGGGCTATGTTTCAGCATGTGTTTTATTCTGTCTACTGATGTTATTTTTGCTATTTTTCATTTTCAGAAGCACTTTGTAACTCTGTTTTTGATAAGTGCTAAACAAATAAACTTTATTATTATTATGACTGGTAAATGTATGTGCTCTACCTGCTAGTTTGACAGGTAACCAACCATCACTCAGAGTGGCTGCTAAAATATTGAAGTTACTGTAGCAGCCAGTTTGGCAGGTACCCAACCTTTGTCTTTTCTATGTGAAATCAATTTGGCCGGTAAACAGTGAAAGTGGCCGGTAAGCCTCGGACTCCACCGGCCACATGAAGAAGTCAGTCTCCTGTCCCATCTAATTTTAATCCTCCATATTGTTTAATCCTCCATATTGGCAGTTTGCGTTGGGGAAATCAGAGTGGGACCGAACCGTCTGACCTCTCAGGCTTATCTGGACTGAAAAACAAGGAGGAGAAATCCTCCGTCTTCAAACAGGATCTGCTCACTGTTCACTTCATCTGACTTGTTGATCTGCCAATCTCTTCAGAGATAAACAATAACAAGCTTATGTAGAAGAGCTGAATCGAAAAAAAATGAGCGAAATCGCAATATGAACTTCTGCAACTTCCAAATCTCAGAGTTTGCAGTTAATTTCTTCAGAGAGAGTTTGGTCCAAACTGGATTTGTGAACAAGGAGTTTTAGAATCCAAACCTTCATCAGACTCAAACTCAGTAAATCTGTTCACTCACATCTAGTTTTTTAACCCTGTCACTTTTCTTTAAAGTATTTTGAAGTTCTAAAACTTTATGACAAGAAAAACTTGTGATGAAATGAATCGCAGTTTAAATCGCAATTGCAATATTCTGTCAAATAGTCACAATTTGATTTTTTGTCAGTATCTTTCAGCTGTAGTGAGCGTGACCCAGATGAGGTTATAAGAGATGAGGATCATGTTAGACAGCTGCAGCCCCAAACCTTATGAAAGGTTATGAACCCTCAGTAAAACTTTACAGTGAAAATAATGACTTTTGTGTACAACTTCCTTGTGAATGCAGAAACTCATTAGCATAAATACAAGTTTGGGTAACACTTTACAATAAGGGTCACTAAGTTAAGGGTTAGTTAATGCTTAATAAGCATTAACTAACCTTAATTAGCAGTTAACTAATGTGTAATTTACTAATGGTGTTCATGTTAACTAAGGTATTCATTTATACATTATTTAATAGTTTATAAAGATGACTATTAAATAATGTATAAATTAATACCTTAGTTAACATGAACACCATTAGTAAATGATTACCAGACACATCAGTTAACTGCTAATTAAGTGTTAATGCTTATTAAGCATTAACTAACCCTTAACTTAGTGACCCTTATTGTAAAGTGTTACCCAACTCTGTAAAACATCTGAGGTCAGAGCTGTATTTGCACTTTTATGTTTACAGTTAGTAAACAACTTTTTGTCCTCCACCGTTCAGTGAAAGCCGGAGTGGGACTTTACCTTCGTCAGCTCCGTCCATGATGGAGACGCTGTCCTCTCTGGACTGGAAGGGAGACTCCAGGAACACGGACCGCACCTGGACACACGGGACACACGGGACACACGAGACACACGGGACACACGGGACACACGGGACACAGGGGACACACGAGACACACGGGACACACGGGACACAGGGGACACAGGGGACACACGGGACACACGAGACACACGGGACACACGGGACACACGGGACACACGGGACACACGGGACACACGAGACACACGGGACACACGGGACACACGAGACACACGGGACACACGGGACACACGGGACACACGGGACACACGAGACACAGGGGACACACGGGACACACGGGACACACGGGACACACGGGACACAGGGGACACACGGGACACACGGGACACACGGGACACACGGGACACACGGGACACACGGGACACACGGGACACACGGGACACACGGGACACACGTCCACTCAGTGACAGTTTGGGATTGATTGACTGATTGATTTATTGTCCGATTAACTAATTTACCTATTTACCTACCTATCTTCACTGTCCCTCTGTACTACATGTATCTTCCTGTTTTTACCTCTGGATGACTGGCACATTTAGCGTTACACTTTCACCAGACTGGCAAAAACAATTTGTTTTTCTGTGAATCAATAAACTTAATTAAAGCCGCATCTCGTTCCAAACCACACAGACGTTTCAGTGATGAGCTGCAGACTGACAACACATCAGAACTGACAGAGCTTCAAGTCACAAGGAAACAACAGTTTGATGGTGATTTGCTTCTGTATTTCAACGCGTTTCTGGATGGAACAACATGTTGAGGGAACAGATCAAAGAGTTCAAAAGTTCAGAAATGATTTGTGCATAATGCCCTGATGAAGACTGTATAGTTGAAATGCGTTGGCGTAGCCCATACAATAAAGGCTTTTTAACTTTTTCAGCAAAGAAGTGTGTCTTGGAAATTTTTGGGAGGCTCAGCCATCCCAGCCACAGACGAGCTGTATTCCCTTCTCTGTCTATTGCTTTGTGCTTAATGTTGAGCTTCACAGATTCCAGATTCTTCAAAATGAATAAATTAAGCAGCTGGGCCTCGACCGGCTGACAGTCTGACTCTCTGAAAACTGTAAAGTTGCAGCTTGATGCCATGATCCCATCCTCATATTGTATTAATATAAATGAATACAATTAAAGTAATTTGGCTATAAAAACTAAAATATGACACAAGTCTGTCTAAAACACTAGAAACAAAAATCCACTGGACTTGAAATGAAGAGTTGAAGATTTTTCATTTTAAGTTTTTACATGACAACTTCACGACTTTCTGGCTTTGCCCTCACGTATTATGTTTATGTTTTTGGCTCTTTTATGTTTTATGTTGCTTTTACTCTGTTTGCCTTTTATTGTTCCATCTTATTGTTGTTATTTAACTTTTTCTCTTTTAGTAGTTATTATTGTCTTTGGACTTTGATTTATTTTGACTGTAAAGCACTTTGTAACTGTGTTTCGAAAAGTGCTATACAAAAAAAAAGCTTATTATTATTATTATTATTATTAATTGAACTGTCCTGCACCAAAGGAATAACATTATAGGAATTGATAACTTGAGCTGTGTTCCCCTTTAACACACGTGATGCATCACATATCTTTCTATTTGTATTATTATATTTTAACAAGGGGAACTCCCCCCCCCCCCCCCTTTAATCGGCCCTGTGGTTTGCCAAATCAGGAGGAGTCTGATAATAAGAGCAAAGCTACAGATTAAATCACATTTTGGCTGACTGGCCTAGTCCTGTTATTACTGATTACTTAAAAGCTTTAATAGACTTTTTCTTTTTTCCCCCTAAAATCATCAGGAGGAGCAGTGGGATGGAGAGGCATTAGCTTCCCGCGAGGATATTAGCTAAAGCAATTCAATTGCATAATGCAGCGGGGCTCAGTCTAATCCAGAGGTGCTGCTCCCGCTGCCTGCTGATCCAGGACCAGCAGCTGAGATGAACTTACAGCAGCGGTTCATTATGCAAGTGACCTGTTGTTCATGCGGTCTGATCACCTGCTCTGGATCCGGCTTTCAGGGTCAATATTTGATCAAACCACGGCAGCGGCCCTTCCCAGGTGTTTGGGTGCGGCTCAGTGAGACGCTCACACTGCAGGGTCAAAGGTCAATGTCATCGTCCTGGTTTCAGTGGAGAGTTTTAGTGTCTTTTCCACGCTGACAAGAAGAAAATCCTGGGAGAAACACTGAATACTTGGAAGTTTGGGGATTTTTTTTGGCATGAAAACGGTCAAATTTAAAGATTTGAAGAATTGAATATTGGCACCTCAGGCACCATATGAGCCTGCAGGACTGTGTGCCTGTTAGAGTCCAGAGCTGCAACTAATGATTATTTTCATTAGCAGTTTTTCACTTAAAGCTATTTTAGCAGCATCTGTGTTTTATCCTCAGTAGTTTTTTAACCAGGTGCATTACATGATATTGTATACATGTAACTTGTTTTAAAATGATAAAATAAATCAAATCAAATCAAAAATCGATTAATCTATCAATTATTTAGTCTATAAAACATGTAACATAAATGAAACATGTAAAATAAATCAACCAAGATATCATTTTTGGAGTGGATTTCCCTTTTTTTGATTCTTGAATTGCCTTTTTGAAATGGACGCACCACAGAAACATTATTCTATGTACATGTTCTTACCTAACATATAGACTGCCTCAGTTATTGTCTATAAATTGTCTAAAATAACAACAAATCCCCATCACTGTTCAGTCCAAAGTGATTCTTTAGGTTTTTTCAGTCTGACCAGCAGCCAAAAAACACAAAGTATGAATTATTATTAAGTATTAATTAGTATTTATGAAGCTGCGACCAGAACACGTTTGGTATTTTCACTTGATACTAAAACGATTATCAATATTCTAGAGGATGGACTGATGGATGGACTGAGTCTCACCCGGTCCAGCAGGTGGGCCGCCTTCTCGCCCGGGAGCAGGCGGAGTCCGGCGGTCGCCTTCAGGACCAGGGGGGTGTGGCTCCAGAGGGGGGGGGGCACGCCGGCCTGGGCCACCGCCAGCAGCTCCACGATCCCTGCAGTACACTGAGACACAAAGTACACTGAGACACAAAGTACTGCAGTACACTGAGACACAAAGTACTGCAGTACACTGAGACACAGAGTACACTGAGACACAAAGTACACTGAGACACAGAGTACTGCAGTACACTGAGACACAAAGTACTGCAGTACACTGAGACACAAAGTACACTGAGACACAAAGTACACTGAGACACAGAGTACTGCAGTACACTGAGACACAAAGTACTGCAGTACACTGAGACACAAAGTACTGCAGTACACTGAGACACAAAGTACTGCAGTACACTGAGACACAAAGTACACTGAGACACAAAGTACTGCAGTACACTGAGACACAAAGTACTGCAGTACACTGAGACACAAAGTACACTGAGACACAAAGTACTGCAGTACACTGAGACACAAAGTACACTGAGACACAAAGTACACTGAGACACAGAGTACTGCAGTACACTGAGACACAAAGTACTGCAGTACACTGAGACACAAAGTACTGCAGTACACTGAGACACAAAGTACACTGAGACACAAAGTACTGCAGTACACTGAGACACAAAGTACTGCAGTACACTGAGACACAAAGTACACTGAGACACAAAGTACTGCAGTACACTGAGACACAAAGTACTGCAGTACACTGAGACACAAAGTACACTGAGACACAAAGTACTGCAGTACACTGAGACACAAAGTACACTGAGACACAAAGTACACTGAGACACAAAGTACTGCAGTACACTGAGACACAAAGTACACTGAGACACAAAGTACTGCAGTACACTGAGGCACAAAGTACTGCAGTACACTGAGACACAAAGTACACTGAGACACAAAGTACTGCAGTACACTGAGACACAAAGTACTGCAGTACACTGAGACACAAAGTACTGCAGTACACTGAGACACAAAGTACTGCAGTAGCCTACACTGAGACACAAAGTACACTGAGACACAAAGTACCGCAGTAGCCTACACTGAGACACAAAGTACACTGAGACACAAAGTACTGCAGTACACTGAGACACAAAGTACTGCAGTACACTGAGACACAAAGTACACTGAGACACAAAGTACTGCAGTACACTGAGACACAAAGTACTGCAGTACACTGACAGACACGCCAGAGACTGAAAATAACAAAGTCTGATAACCTGCTCTGTCTGAGGTGGTTAGTACTACCAGTAATACTACCATTACTACAACTACTACTACTGCTACTAATACTACTACAATTACAATTACAACCACTGCTACCATTGCTACTACTAATCATACTAATAATAACAGAAGTACTATCAGAGTGCAGCTGTACCTTATCTGGATCATCAGCGTAGGCGGACAGACCGGGTTTTATGGCTTTGAACGTTTCATGGGCCAATTTAGGAGCTTCTGCAGGAAAAATGACAACAACACAAATAATAACTGTTCAACTTCACAATCATCAACATACAACTCCAGGTATGAAGATTATAAACTACTGAACTGGGGATTTTTCTGCCTGTCAAACACAAAGTTAGGCAATGAAGCAGCAATGTTTTACAATCTCATTTTATCAAATTTCACTTGATCTTTGTGCCCGAGTAACCTTCCACCTCCACCTACATCTGAGCTGTCGTTAAGCTCTTAACGACAATCCACATCTGTATAACTAACAGGTGCCGCCGGGCGGCCATTAGTCTGCGCGGCGTGGTTAGCCCGCGGCTAACAAAGAGCCAAAACTGCACTCAGCCTGTGTGATTTAGCTTAGCGGTGGAATGCGATAACTAAGCCATTTGGCAAAGCTTGGCAGGAAACTTCCCCGGCGGTGTAAGCCTAATAAAAACCATAAAACGCACTAATGAGTTTGTGTGCATTTTGACTCTGGCAGCATCAAAGCACAGCGCAGGAATTAAGCCTGAAAGCCTCTCTTGTTTCACAGGGACTCAAATCTGGTAATTAATATTTTGCGCTAACATGCGTGGTTTTAAATACACTAAAAGCAATGCAATGAGGCATTAGCTCGACTTTTTACAAAAAAAATAATTTAATCTATATGCATCCATATGAATCCAGTTAGCCCGGGCTACAGAGGCATCCATTCTGAGACGAAACACGAGGATTAAAATGTTCTCATTAAACACATCGCAGTTCCAAAATCTGGTTCAGGCCGCGCTGAATTAGAACTGAATCTCCAAATCTCATCTGGATCCATCCAGCAGTGAAGCTCCACCGCTGACGAGGACATGGGACTTTAAAATAACAGGAGAATTTTAAAAAGTAGACGCAACCTTAATTGACGATGTACTAATTTTCCATATGTGACTCTTTACATGATTCGTTTGGTAACTGAACCTGTGACACAGCGGGATCATAAATATCTACATGCTGAGCTGAGATTCGTCAAGTTTTGGTTTTCATGTCATTCAATTTCATTTCATTCTTATTTTATTTTGTCCTATGCATTACATTTACATTTTTGCTTGTAACATGCACTTGTGTGTTCAGTGTAAAGCAAAAGATCAATAAACATATCTATCTAACATATCAGTTGGCACTCTGAAGTTTGTTCAGTTCTTTCTTAGACGCTGGTGACCATATAACTGGACAATATTCAAGATGTGACAAAATAAGTGACTGTTCAACCTGATTAAGAATGGATGGTGTTATATATGTGACACGTTTGGCGATACCTTTGCCCCAGGACTAATTATTTAAAATCCACAGTGTGCTGTAGATATTTACCTGGAACAAGCTGCAGTATCCACCAGGCTGGCAAAGAATAATTACACTTTCAAAAAGGCTCAAAAGTGAACTGATGAAACTGACCATGTAAACTGCTTTAATTGAATTGTTATTATTTGTTTCATGTTTATATATATTTTTTTTTCACTGGATTTAGTTTAAATTAATTTGTTTCCTTATACTATTATTATTGTTGTCTTAAGTATTCTCTTATCTTATTATAGATTATTTGTATTGTATTGCTTTTTGTGAGGACCCCAGAAGACTAGCTGTCATTAATCTGCCAGGTAATGGGGATCCTAATAAAACAATAAAACAAAACAATCTATATATAAAAAAAAAGAAAAGAAAAGTATAGTCGTAATTTTTAGGATTAATGTTTTTCCTCATGATAAAGCAGCCGAACAGCAACGTTTTTAAGTCCTGCTTTCTGCACTGGAACCGGAACTGGAACCGGAACTGGAACCAGAACTGGAAACTGAACTGGAACCTGAACTGGAACCAGAACTGGAACCAGAACTGGAAAGGGAACCAGAACTGGAAAGGGAACCAGAACTGGGAGCGATGTGGAGTCAAAACTAGCTTCAGTAGAGGAAGCTGTGTCTGTACCGTTGGGCTCCAGCTGGAACTTGAACACATGGATCCTGGTCCCGGTGCTCCCGGCGTCGAACATGACGCCATACCGGAAGCTCCCGCTCTCCGCCGGGCCGGGGCCGGGCGCGGGGCCGGGGGCGGGGCCGGGGCCGGGGCCGGGGCCGGGGCCGGGGCCGGGAGCGGGCCGGTCCGTCCGGGCCCGGTAGTGGGGGGGCAGCCTGTACGCTTCGGGTTTCCGGTCAGCAAAGTGCCGCTTCACACACATCAGGTAGGTGAGCAGGAAACACACCAGGAGCAACACACTGACCAGCTTCAGCTTCGGCTTCTTCATCATCACTCATGCTGCAGAAACTCACAGGCTGAGGGGAGACGACAGACAGGCAACAGACAGGCAACAGACAGGCAACAGACAGGCAACAGACAGGTAACAGACAGGTAACAGACAGGCAACAGACAGGCAACAGACAGGTAACAGACAGGCAACAGACAGGTAACAGACAGGCAACAGACAGGCAACAGACAGGTAACAGACAGGCAACAGACAGGTAACAGACAGGTAACAGACAGGCAACAGACAGGCAACAGACAGGCAACAGACAGGCAACAGACAGGTAACAGACAGGCAACAGACAGGCAACAGACAGGTAACAGACAGGCAACAGACGGGTAACAGACGGGCAACAGACGGGCAACAGACGGGTAACAGACGGGCAACAGACGGGCAACAGACGGGCAACAGACGGGTAACAGACGGGTAACCGACGGGCAACAGACGGGCAACAGACGGGCAACAGACGGGCAACATACAGGCAACAGACAGGCAACAGACAGGCAACAGACAGGTAACAGACAGGTAACAGACAGGTAACAGACAGGCAACAGACAGGCAACATACAGGCAACAGACAGGCAACAGACAGGTAACAGACAGGTAACAGACAGGCAACAGACAGGCAACAGACAGGTAACAGACAGGTAACAGACAGGTAACATACAGGCAACAGACAGGTAACAGACAGGTAACAGACAGGTAACATACAGGCAACAGACAGATAACAGACAGATACAGACAGATACAGACAGGTAACAGACAGGTAACAGACAGGCAACATACAGGCAACAGACAGGCAACAGACAGGTAACAGACAGGTAACATACAGGCAACAGACAGGCAACAGACAGGTAACAGACAGGTAACATACAGGCAACAGACAGGTAACAGACAGGTAACAGACAGGTAACATACAGGCAACAGACAGATAACAGACAGATACAGACAGATACAGACAGGTAACAGACAGACAGACAGTCATCACAGGATCAGGTACAGAACACGCCTGTAACTTCTCTTCAGTTATTTCCAGTGGTTTGGTTGCAACTAATATTACTACTAATACTACTATTAATACTACTACTAATACTAATACTACTACTACTGCTACAACTGCTGCTGCTACTACTAGTTCTACTACAACAACTACTGCTGTTACTACTACTACTAACTTACTCCAACAACAGCAACTCCTACAGTTGGTGCCACAGGGCATTTCATGTTTTCACATATTTTATTTCACATGCTCCACACTGTGCAGCAGGTTCAGCTGGGACGGACCGGTACTGACTTCCAGAAGCTAACAGCTAAGCTAACAGCAGTGTAATGTAGGCAGCTAGTTAGCAGGCAGGGAAATTAGCTTCAGGCTAACACTGCGCTTTGAGTGAGAACAGACAGAAAAGAGTCCGCTGTACCTACCGAGCAGAGGCCGTCAACACCGAGCTGCTGGGTTCACTTTCTGTCCCATTCTCCTCTCCTCCTCTCTTCCTCTCTTCCTCTCCTCCTCTCTTCCTCTCCTCCTTCCTTCCCTTCGCTCCTGTCGGCTAACGTTCTGCTGGACCTGCCAATCATAAACAAAAAGTCGCCGTCTGTTTACGTCAGAGTGTGCTGCGATGACGTGGACGAAAACACGAGTTCACTTTTTCCTTTTCCCTCTGGAATCTGACCTGGGATCAGATTTTCATGTCTGCAGATTTTTTCTTATGTTCAACACACAGCAGATAAACCAATGAAGACAGCAGTGTTCACTTTCTGTTTTCACTTTTATTTGTATTATTTTTTTCCTCCTGAGCAGGCCTACTTTCCATATAAAACAAAGATATATTGATTTTTTTTTAATACTTTTTATCATCCTTGTCATAAAGTAACAGAATATCTCTCTTTTCAACAGAGGTTTTAAACTCACAATCTAACCAAAATAACCTATATAGGCTTTCAAAAAACAAATGACATACAGTTTCAATCTCAGTTATACAAAACACACATTCACATCAGTATCAGCTGGTTTACTGAATACATCAATTAACAATTTTAAAGGAAACTTCTCTTATTTTATTTTGTTGGTGACATCATGGCTCTGTCTCATTGGAAAGGTCGCTTCCTTCTTCCTTGCTCCCTACCTAGGAAGCTTCCTAACAGCAGCATAACGAGTCAGCGTCAGGCCCCAATGCATGCTGGTCAAAGGCCCTGCTATCACAACACAGCATCATGTTCCTCCTGCTGTTCAGTCTGCAGCCGGCCTTCCTCCTGCCTTCCTCCTCCTCTCCTCCTGCCTTCCTCCTGCCTTCCTCCTCCTCTCCTCCTGCTCTCCTCCTGCCTTCCTCCTCCTCTCCTCCTGCCTTCCTCATGCCCTCCTCCTGCTCTCCTCCTGCCTTCCTCCTCCTCTCCTCCTGCCTTCCTCCTCCTCTCCTCCTGCCTTCCTCCTCCTCTCCTCCTGCCTTCCTCATGCCCTCCTCCTGCTCTCCTCCTGCCTTCCTCCTCCTCTCCTCCTGCCTTCCTCCTGCCTCTCCTCCTTTTGCACATTTTAGAACATCAAATGGCCCATTAATCCTTATTTAAACTTAATAACAGTAACATAGTAACATAGAGGAGTCAATAAACTATATGTAAAACAGTTTTATGTTATTGTGTTGTTAGTTATTTGGTGAATGAATGACATCAAGTATGCAGTGGTGGAATGTAACTAAGTACATTTACTTAAGTACTTAAGTACAATTTTGAGGTACTTGTACTTTACTTGAGTATTTCCATTTCATGCTACTTTATACTTCTAGAGGGAAATATTATACTTTTTACTCCACTACATTTATTTCACAGCTATAGTTACTAGTTACTTTTCAGATCAATATTTTATATTTAAAACATTTGATCATCTTTATAAAATAACTATAAAATAGCATTGTTATAGATTAGACTACCCAAAAGTAAAGCTAAATTGTTAAGATTAGCTTCACGTTGACAACTTTAAAATGCTGCTTACATGTACATGTATGTCAGTAAATCAGTATTAATATTCCAATAATTTATGAAAAATATAACTCTCTAAATGGGGACAGTTTGCATAATGAGTACGTTTACTTTGATACTCTAAGTACATTTTGCTGCCAATACTTATGTACTTTTACTTAAGTAAGATGTTGAATGCAGGACTTTTACTTGTAATGGAGTATCTTTACATTGTTGTATTGCTGCTTTTACTGAAGTAAAACATCTCAGTACTTCTTCCACCACTGCAAGTAAGTGACACCATGGAGCAGATGACTTGGCTCATTGAGTAAATACTTACCGCTTACCGTTAAGGTTTAGTGGCTGTGAGTATACTGTAGACTGTATACTGTAGACTCAGTGCTTGAGATCTTATGATACGATAGTGGCGAGATAAAGTTGCAGGCCCCAATGCAGCTGCATTACCTTCATATCTGGTAGTTTCGCTGCTGCTTCCTAACCAGCTCCATGTGTGAACCCACAGGTTTGAGACAGACGACCTTCATCATGTGACTCCAGTTCATGTTTCACTCCTCCAGCAGCCGGTCCGATCAAACTGAATAAAGTTTAGTGTCAGTCAGCAGTCAGAAAACACAGAGCTGCTCCTTTATCACAAGTTTGTAGTTCTCCAGACTGAAGTTTGTCTAATGAGCTCGTTCAGCTGCAGGGCGGCCATGTTTGTTTATCATTTGTCTTCCAGGTTTGATTTTCTGACAAAATATCACCTGAACACAACGCTGTTTAGCAGCCGACCAGGAAGTCCTGGATGTCAGACTTTCCCAGCAGAACATGAACACACCATCTGCTTCCTTCAAAATCAGCCAAAAACAAGGAAGCTTGAAAGGAAGCTTCCTGTCTCCTTATCTATCATGTATTCACACCACATGCTGATGTCATATAGGAACACAACAGTCTGTCAACACATCAGTCCTATATCTCCTACCCAGACTGTAAAACAGACGAACGGCCGTTTTTAAGACAAAAGATAGATAAGAATGGCGATGCCTTCAAAGTACACTTGTGGTCAAACTAGAAAAAAGCTTACAGAGACTTCAAGCAGCTTATAATGATGCCATGAGAATATTACTTAAAAGACCTAGATGGTGCAGTGCAGGTGAAATGTTTGTGGCTGCAGGAGTCAAGACTTTCCAATCTGTTTTAAGAAATCTCATGTATAAATTTATCTGCCGGCTTAATGACTCTGTAAATGAAATCATCTTGGTTTTATCAAACATAAGGTTTAGTACTATACACTACCAATCCCAGCTGTGGAGACATTGGTACAGTTGTCTCTAAGACATTAATATATATTTTAAACCATGATCTTTTATTGATCCTTTGGATGTAATTCATTGTATGTTGCGTCCTGTTTTTTATCTGGACCCTGAGTCTGAAATAATGTTTGAATTGAAAGTGCAAAACAAGAGCAAAACTCTGTTCAATTTCTATGAGCAAAACAGTAAATGGACAACAGCAACAACAGGATCATTAAAATGTTTTTTTCTTGAAGTGTCAAAATGCAACACGTGCTTGTCAGCACTTTGTGACTTACAGAAAAAAACAGTTCTTTGATAGCTGTGAAAACGTAACGACAAAATAATTTCCACCAAATACATTTTACATCAATTATCAGAACACAGAAAAAGCAAACACAGAAAATGTTGATGTTTTGTTTTGCCCGTAGAGACAGAGCGGGGCGGATCACTTTGTGGGCGTGGCCTGTCGGAAACGTCACGCCGTTCTTATCTGTCGGGTTTACAGACGCCGCCATGTTGACATGTTCTGGAGGCGGAGCAGCCAGAGAGAAGCTGAGGGTCAGAGCCACAGCTCTGCCTGCTATTGGTCCAGAATCAACCACCTGTCAATCACTGGACAGACGACCTGTCAATCACTAGGAAAACAACCCTGTGTTTTATCTGATATATCTGTTAATGACTCTCTCTCCCTCTCTCTCTCTCTCTCACTCTCTCCCTCTCTCTCTCACCCTCTCTCTCTCTCTCTCACTCTCTCCCTCTCTCTCTCACCCTCTCTCTCTCTCTCTCTCACTCTCTCCCTCTCTCTCTCACCCACTCACTCTCCCTCTCTCTCTCTCACCCACTCACTCTCTCACTCTCTCTCTCTCTCCCCCCTCTCTCTCTCTCTCTCCCCCTCTCTCTCACCACAGTATCTCCATAAGGACACACATTAGAAGAAGTGAAATTAGCTGCTGAGACCAAAACCTCTGGTCTGACTTTATATTTTATCAGAAGTTGGTTTGTGGTCCATTGACTTCATGGAGTTGGAGGTCTGGAGTCTTTCTGGAGCCGGACTCTAGCGGACCGTAGAGGACTCGCCGCCTGCTGGCTTCAACACTCAGCTGCAGGTTTTGGCCGCTCGCTCCTACCTGAGGAGGCTGAACTCCACCTGGAACATTTCTGACTTCCTGCCTAGAGAAAACAGAAAGTCAGACATCCAGACTTCCCCGTCGGCTGCTTTCACATAATATTTAGTCAGAAAATCAAACCTGGAAAACAAATGATAAACAAAGATGGCCGTCCTGCAGCTGAACGAGCTCATTAGACAAACTTCAGTCTGGTGAAATACAAACTTGCAGTAAAGGTTCATGTCTTTGTGTTTTCTCGCTGTTGACTGACACAAAACCTGATTTTTTGTAGAGTTGTTCCGATACAGACACCAGTATCTGAAATGCCTCCGATAAGCTTAAAATCCAGGATCGGGTTTCGGCGAGTCTATGCACCGATCTGATATCAGGTAATTTATTAGCCCTGAAAAAAATCAACTTTAAAGTAGTTTCACCAGGATAAAACGGCCATTTTCCCGGAAATCTATACTTATATACTAAATTTATGTTTTTTATTTTATTAAATTGTGGCTGCACTTTAACAGTTTTTTAAAGGAATTGTTATTTATTCCTAGATTTATTTATTTATGTTCTTTTTCAGTTATGACTGACTGTCAAACTAGATAATAAAGTCATATGGCGTTCATTCTCTGTATGTATTTGTTCATGTTTTACAAAGAGTCTAACCTGAGCCAGGCCAGACAGCAATGATAGCAGTCATATCACATCCATACAGGGTTAGTAGTGTA
>NW_027284283.1:0-16523 GCF_046629955.1 Centroberyx affinis | reverse complement strand
CAGAGAAGCCAGGGAAATAAAGAGGGAGACTTAGGCCATGTAAAGAACTAGGCCTTCGTCTCAGTCTCCCAGTCCCCGTCACCTCTTACCCCGGCAGAACAAAGGGCGGCAGCCTCCTAAACGTGGCGCATTAGCCCTTTAGTTCCAAAGGGGGTAAGGTGACACCCTCCATGTATGTGGTCTGTTCACCACACATCTGTCAGGGCCTAAGGGGGTGGGCTAGGGGGGCTGGGAGGGAGAGCGGGAACTGGAAGCACAAGGGAGAAGGGGGAAAGCAGGGGAGAGTGGGAGAGATCTGGGAAAGTGGTGGTGGTGGTGGTGGTGGTGGTGGTGTGTGTGTGTGTGTGTGTGTGTGTGTGTATGGGGGGGGGTGTTCTTCAGGACCCCTGCTGTGACAGAGAACCCTAATACCCCATATTTACTGTGGAAGAATTAGTCCTATCGCATGATACTGCTAAGCTGGCCAGGCCACGCCCCTCTCTGTGTCACTCAGTCAGAGAGCACTGAGGACGGACACACAAACACACACACAAACACAAACACACAGAGACACACACAAGAGAGACACACATACATACACACTTAGAGTTGAGCTGATGAACCAACATGCACAATCAGAAACTTACAGCAAAGGCAGAGTCAAAAAAATGGAACCAAACAGATATATTGAGACATTGATAACGTCAGCCAATATTTGCCGAAATTTCCGTATTGGCTAAATCATTTACACAAATATTGCTGGCCGTTGTAAATTGTGATAAAGTGTTAACTTCAGTACAAATTGATGTGGAAGTAATTAGTAATTAATAGTTTGCTATTAAACCATTAAAAAGTCAAGAGTATTTTGCCACCAAAATTTCTCTTTGAAACCTGAGTTTGAGTCACCAGCGCCAGAAAATGTTCAGCTTTTTTCATGCCATCACATAAAAACTACTGATAGACAAATTGGCTGGACAGACAAATCAGAATTTTGCACCTCTATTACAGATACTAGTATTGGATTCAAAATTATTTTATCATGCTTTGATGAAAATATATTAGGGTTGTGGCCTACATTTTGCTGAGGCAGCTGATATTACATTATTAAACTCGTAGCAAATTATATTATGGCCTATTTATATTTTCATAACAGAATACTGGCACAGAAAACCTAATTTGTCATTATTTTTGCTGAATATTACAATTGTAATGTGAATTGCAAGACATGGGGACATAGCTTTTTCCACATCTATTTTCCAAACTCAAAAATCAAAAATGTTAAAAAATTATTTGGGGAGAGAAAATGAGATGCAAATGTTTAATAGTGAAAACATAACTCCAATATGCTCCTTGATTTGTAGGCCAGGGAATCTGTGCAGCACCAGAAAACCTTGTTTTGGCAGCTGTTTTAGAGACAGAAAAAATTGCATCCTGGAAACTGCAGCAGTCAATATTGATATGTTTTTGATGAAGTGTGCAGATTTAACTAATGAGTTGTTAAACATTGTTAAAATGACATGAGTAAGTAATCCAAACTAGAAAATGTCTCCCCACCGACTCCAGCCAGGTGTTAAACCTAGACGGGCCAATAGAGGAAGTTAATTCAGAGCAGTGAGCCCTTGCCAAGTTCAAGCCTCTGATGAGATCTTAAGGACTGTTTGTTTTGCTGCTGTCAAATGTTCAAATAGGGAGAGGACGGAGGTTTTGATGACCCTTGGCCCTCGGGTCCTTAGTGGGTGTTCTGCAAACACTCCCTATTGATGTGTGGATAAGGAGAGGCCCGCTGCAAAGGCTTATTTGACTGGAAACGGACAGCGCTCTGAAAAGAACCAAGAACCAAGCAAGACGTTGAAAGGAAAAGAGTGAAATACATGTGCAAGTGTGTCATGGTCATCATCCATGGGTGTGTGTGAGGGCTTGGTTTGTGAAAGTGAGAGGAATGCTATGTTAGTAACCATCCATATGTGTATGTGTATGTGAGTGTGTGTGTGTATGTGTTTCCATGAAATAGGCTGACCAGGTGAATCCAGCTGAAAGCTACGATTCCTTATTAATGTCACCTATTAAATGCAGCCATGGAGGAGAGAAGTAGATGAAGAAAAGGAGGTGAGGTAAAAGGAGGAATTTTAAGCCTTGAAACAATTGAGACATTGTTTGTGCAAAAGAGGGTGCAACTCATTTATAGGTGTTCCTAATATGTCCTGTGATGGACTAGCAACCTGTCCAGGGTGTTTCCCTGCCATCCGCCCAGTGCATGCTGGGATAGGCACCTTGAATAGGAATAAGTGGGTAAAAATAAAATGAAATAATGAATGAATGAATGAATGTTCCCAATATGTTGAACACAGAGTGCAGAAACACACCCGATCTGAAAATAACTGTCATAACTATGTGATTTTCTATGACAGTAACGGTTGTGTTGGTAGGCCAAACATCTGAGAACACACAACAAGAATGATGTAACACTATCATGATTAGGTCATAATTTTGGAATTTAATTATTATTAAAATATTAATAATGTTGCTGTTATTAATAATGTTATGTACACAAGCATGATCCTATTAATGTCATTTAAAAAAGTGGAATTGCGAGAACTAATTTTAGTATTGATTAAATTAATAAGTGGGCTTATCTTGGAAATATGGGGGTGCAGTGTGTGTGTGTGTGTGTGTGTGTGTGTGTGTGAGTGTGTTTGATATGTAGGCCAAGCAGGAAGTGACCCATAAACATATCCATCCAACTCTTTCATTGGGGGCCAGTGTTGCCCCCCTCCCCTCCCTATCCCACCCCTCATACACACATACACACACACACGCACACACACACACACTCCAAGCCCCCAGTGAGCACTAAGCAGGCCAGCGGGCCAGCCAAGGGGGCTCATTACAGGTCCACAGAGCCCCCCAACACAAAGGCCTGAGCCGCTTTAGCCATGGGATGATCTGCTCTCTACTGACTAGAGAGAGTCCATAGATGGACAAAGGGAGTGAGGGAGGGAGCGAGGGAGGGAGGGGGTGGGAGAAAGCGGTGGAGGAGAGGAGAGGAGAGCCGCGGGCTTTAAGGATGTCAGGAGACCCCGGGAGAGAAAGCCTGGCGGGCACTCAGAGAGGAATGGAGGGAAGGAGGAGGAGGAGGAGGAGGAGGAGGAGGAGGCGCCGGCTTAAGCTCCACGGCTACGTCAGGACATTAACATTCACACAACCTCCCAACATCTGCTGCTTCCTTCTCGCCCTCCATCCCTCCCTCTTTCCATCCCTATCTCCCTCTGTCCGCTAACAACTCTGGAACAAAGACAGGAAGGGGGAGAATGAGAGGAGAGAGAGAGAGAGAGAGAGAGAGAGAGAGAGAGAGAGAGGATGGGGGAGTGGAGGGAAAACAGGAAATAAGAGAAAATGGAGAGAACAAATAGAAAGAGATGCGAGAGGTTGAAGATTGGACTGTGTTGTCTTCACCTGGCATGTGATGATCTTGCCATCAATTAGCCAGCCATTTAGTGGCCACAGGGTCAGAGGATTGGAGACAACAGATGTTCCTAATAGTCACAATAATTCACAGTTACACTCCACCCCCACCACCACACATACGCACACACACACACACGCACACACACATATATACATACATACACAAATACACATGAATGAACACAGTGCGAAGACTGTCAGTACAGTCAGTCGTAAAACAGAGGAAAAAGACGGTGACAGAAACACAGCAAAACAAAACTAAACTGCTTCATCTGTCATGTCAGGTTAGGATCTGAAATCCATTTGCATTTTACTGTAGGTCAATATGAGTGATATGACCATGGGCACCTGAAGGCCTGACACAGGCCAGCCCATGCTCTCTGGTGAAGATAGTCTTTGACCAGGCCATAAACCTGCTCTATTGGAAGCCTCTAGAAAAGAGAGAGAAACCAGAGACAGGTCCGGTGCATTAAACCCTCTCCTCTAGTCCTGCATCTGGCCCTGGGCCTGTGTCTGCACCAAAGCCACATACTCAGTTTTATGATGCCTCACCACCATTAGTACCACATTAGCCTAGAGGTGGAGGTGGTGGGAGGGGGGGGTCTGATGTATGTTAGAAAACATAATGGACCAAGGCAACATTTTCATTTTACTCAACTGACAGTAAAATTGAATTTAAATTGTCAATTTACAAAAAAAAAAAAATTAAAAAGAAAAAAATCTAAATTTCCCACACACATCCCATGAAAAGTCAACCGACATTATGATGAGGTAAGTGTGTGTGTTGTGTGTGTGTGTGCTGTTGGGCACTTTATAGATGATGTATAGCTGCCAGGCTCTTTCATATATTTCCTGTGGTGAAATTAGAGCCCTGTTCTGAAGTGCTAGGCTGCGTATGTGTGTGTGTGTGTGTGTGTGTGTGTGTGTGTGTGTGTGTGTGTGTGAGACTGTAAACATGAAGACATCTCTCTCCACAGTCAATCTCTGCCTGTCACATCTGGCTCCCAACTCTACCCCTCGAATACACACTGGAATATATACACCGCGTGCATGGTGACATCTATGACTTATGTACTGGAAGGAGTGTTTGAAATTAAGCTGCACTGAATATGGGCCCAGAAGCACTCCAAGTGGAAAGCAGGAGAGTGTGTGTGTGTGTGTGTGTGTGTGGGTGTGTGTGGTGCCGTGAGTCGGTGTGTGGGTGAGAGAGAGGGAGAGAACGAAAGAGAGAGAGATCAGCCACCTACCTGCAGCCTGAAGGACCATATGCATCCGAGCCTTGGCCTGTTCTGCTGGAGTCTAGAGGAGAGAGAGAGAGAGAGAGAGAGAGAGAAAGAGAGAGAGAGAGAGAGAGAGAGAGAGAGAGAGAGAGAGAGAGAGAGAGAGAGAGAGAGAGAGAAAAGATTAGATAATAAAAAATAATAATGTGTGTATTGATTCTTGTAGGGAAATTCTCATTCTGCTTTCACCCCCTTCCACAGGGAGGTCAGAGGTCAGGGTCAGCTATAGAACAGCATCCTTGGAGCTGGTAGGGGTGCAGTGTTTTGCCCTAGGACACTTAAAGCAGGGCAGATACTTGAATCCAGCCCCTCACTAGGCCACCCTGCTGCCCAACACATGACAACGCACAGTACAGACTCCATCTACTGTATTCTAGCTCAAACCCTGCTCCGCTGAAATCTCTTTTACTCATCCAAATCTTAACTGTAACCATTAGAGAGAAGAATCCCTTAAACTGTCCTCGCGGAGCACCTAGGGACAACTTCACCCAGCTACTAGTGGGTGAAGAAAACAGCTGGGGAGAAATAGAAAGCAACTACATCTCTGACACACCAGGGAGAATCAATGAGGAAGAGATGAAGAGAAATTTAGAGACAGAGACAAAGACAGAGAGAGAGGGAGAAAAGAGGGAAAAGAGAAGAGAGAAAACAAAAGCTGTTGTAACAAGTCTTTGGAGAGTTGGATGAGAGGGCACAGAGAGCACAGAGAGCACATTTTACCGAGATCACAGCTAAAGACTCAACATATTCCCCTTCCCATCATGTGTGTGCGTGTGTGTGTGTGTGTGTGTGTATGCATCAGAAACGCTTAGCGGGCGGGAACGGGGGGGGAGGGCCTCGTGCTTTGACAGCTGTATTGGGAGGCACAGCCCTTTTTCCTGACATGCCCTCAAAAGGGCCTCGCTGTAATTCCAATATCTCTGCTATTAGATTTGAGGGTCTTAATTGTCAAGGAAGAATGATGGCTACGACGGGGCGCGGCGCTATAAAAGGCGAGCGCGGCGCAGATTGCTCTCGGAGATTTTTTCGGCGCTGCCGTGGCGCGGCGGCCCTTGTTACCATGCAGCGGCGGAGGCTGTGTGTAGGATTAGAGAGAAATTAAATGCTAATGGGGATGGGATCTGAATGCGCTGCCTGGGAGGATCATTTAGACGACAGGGCCGGGGCGTCGCTGACAGGCAGCGCTCCCTCCCTCCTCCTCCTCCACAGACACCCCAGCTCTTCCTCCCATCGTTCCTTCTCCCAACCCCCCACCCCACCCACAGCAAAAATCTGATTTATCAAACTGTAAACTTGTCACTTTGTAAAAATGTCACTTTTCGGTGGCAGTCAGGGAAATATAATGACCCCCTTTAATGTAGCGATGTCAGGGCGCTGTATCCTAGATGGAACGCACTTCAAGGCGCCGCACAGACACAGCCTGCTGCACACTTAATGCAACATAGATGTGTGTGTGTGTGTGTGTGTGTGTGTGTGTGTGTGTGTGTGTGTATCCCCTGTAGCAGGTGACACAGTGGATCACATTCACATTGACTGGCACTGCTAGACAGCTGAAATTACCAATCTCTATTATGCCAGAGGAGAGGAAGAACACTTCAGGCCTTCACCCACACATCAAGACACACACACACACACACACACACTCACACACACACACACACACACACACACACACACACACACACACACACACACACACACACTTCCCCTTCCCTTCTTGAAGCAGTGATTAGCACAGAATTCAGTCTTGGTGTAACCAGTCATCTAGAGCAATATCACATCACACAGCTTAACTAGCCTGATCATTGTGTGCTCTGCAATCATCTTAGTTACAGTTTATTATGACATTCCCTCAGTAATTACATTAGCATTTGTTTACATTGGCCTCAAGGCATGTGTCAGGCCGTATCGCACCCTCCACACAAACACACGAACAAACACACACACACACACACACACACACACAATACCTCCCGCGTGCTCTTAAATAAAGACAGAAAAAAGAAAAATGAAGAAAAGACTGGGCTCCCAGCCTGAAGTAGCAAATGAAGGCTGAAACAGGCTAATTAATATCAAATTACAATAACAAGTAATGTAAAAGGTACTTAGAAGTCAGCTTACGAGTAGGCAAACATAACGATAGATACAGGAAAAAATCCACGCATATGCAAGTGCACATACACACACACATGCACAATTATGCATGCTCTCTCATCCCTATAAACTCTTTCTCGCTCTCTTTCTCTCTCATACACACACACATGCATGCTTCCTCTGTGTGTAATTCATTAGTAAACAATAAAAAGGCGTTAATTGTGCTCCCCAGAGACAGATCTGTGTTCCCCCCACTGGGAGAGAGGGGCCCACTGCATCTGAAGTGGCTTCGCACCTCAATTAGACCCGCGCCTAACCAACCACACACAAACAAACATGAGAGACCAAGAGAAAGGCCGGGTGTGGGTGGGGAGAGAGAGAGAGAGAGAGCGAGAGAGAGAGAGAGAGAGAGAGAGAGAGAGAGAGAGAGAGAGAGAGAGAGAGAGAGAGAGAGAGAGAGAAAGAGAGAGAAAGAGAAAGAGAGAGAGGGGGAGTAAAAACAGGGGGGAAAAAGCGAAACGGAGATGAGCAGTGGGCTCTGCCTTCCTTACAGGGGCTTCAGATTATCACATAGTGAGAGAAGGAGGAAACAGGCAGAGGGGGACGGAAGA
The DNA here is from genome assembly GCF_046629955.1 of Centroberyx affinis. Lineage (NCBI taxonomy): Eukaryota > Metazoa > Chordata > Actinopteri > Beryciformes > Berycidae > Centroberyx > Centroberyx affinis. The sequence continues at coordinate 9,094 of NW_027284283.1, read as the reverse complement.
CAAGATGGAAAGTTACTCTTGTTTTCTTCAGAGCTCAGGAAATACAGCAGAGAGGGAGAGAGAAGCGAGGAAGGAATGTGAGAGATGACGGTATGAGAAAAGAGAGGAAGAGAAAATTGAACAAGGGGGGACCAAAGACAGAAAGGAGGAGATGGAGAAGACAGGTGATAGAAAAATAGAGGGAGACAGAGAGAAGGGATTTGGAAAGAGGAGAAACGTTAGAGACTTTTATGTTGTGTAACGGTGGTGTGTGTGTGTGTTGTGGAGGGGATTTGAAACGGACGATGCCATCTGACGACCAATCAAATCGCACATGATTGACGGCTGCTGTGGCCTTGTTCACACAGGTGTGACAGAGCCACACACGCGCCTACACACACACACGCACACACAAAATGACAATACTTGACTCCGCGTGCTGAATAGAAACTGTTGCATTAAACCATTCAAAGAGAGTCTCCTCCATAAAAGAGCAGTTCAATGGCCGGCGGTCTGTAAAGAGAACACACATTCATAAGGAACATTATCTATACAATATAAGCAAAGGGCTTTTGGCTGAACCTATAGGCAAGGGCAGGAGGCCATGTTGTGCATCTGTCTGAATTTGCCTATATTTGTGTTTATGAAGTCTGGTTATGCCTGCGCAGTGCACATGTTCACATCAACCACATACACAATCTCTTTTTCTTCTCTCTCTTGTCACCTAAGTGTAGAGGAGCACCCTTTTAGAAACCCCCTCCATTTTAAACGTCTGTCATAAAAGAACCTGCAGTGCTAGTATTACCAGCACAACCACCCACCCCCTACTTTAATCATTTACCTTTGAGTCACTCTAACTCTTGCCCTAGAAGAGAGAGGAAATCCAGTAGGCTTGCAGTAGGCCTCCAGCTCGCGCACTTACCTCACCACAGCGATGACAGACGCACTGAGATACGCTTGGTTCAGCCTAAGTGCCCACTGTCTTTCCCATTAGTCAAAAATAAACTTCCCATTAGAAAAATAAATAACGCTCACTTGGCTTGGCAAAAACAATGCCGCACAGTGTAGACCGAGGTACCGCGTGCGGGAAATTCGATCTATTTCTGGTCATGTTCTGGTCCGTGGGACTATTAGGGCCTGAGGCTGACCAGACAGAGCAAAGTGTGGTGAATCGAGGCCCAGACACAGAGAGGCAGAGAGAGGGGGTCAGACAGGCCACCGCTGGTCAGATGGCGGTCAGATGGTCAGAGCAGCTTCTCACTAAAAAATTCACTCCCTCTATCGACCCACAGTACAACAAGTGTTAATTTATGGCTGCAGAGAAAGAGAGACAGACAGAAAGAAAGAAAAACAGAAATAGATATGGCTGTACTGAAGGGAGAGAGGATGATGAGCCACAAGACATTCATATAGCAACCTAGACCTTTTAAAAGAACAACAGCGAGGTTTAATGGCAGCACACACTAACACACACGCAGGCGGACGTATAGTACATGCTCACGAAATCTCCACTTTGAGCAACGCCTCACTATCACTTTAACTCGATCTCCCCTGTCTCGCTCCGTCCATCCATTCATTTTTATGTAACCATTCACTTCTAGCCACTCAATCTATCGGCTTAACCATATTCAGTTCCAGTCAGTCTACCGGCTTAGATGAGAAAAGAAAAAAAAAAAAAAAAAGGAGGAAGTAAAGAAGAGACCGAAGGGAGGGAGGGTGGGACAAAAGAGCAATGAAGAGGAAGATAGATAGGACAGAGAGAGGAGAGAGAGAGAGAGACAGGGAGAGAAAGAGAGAGACACTGCTGGTCTTGCTGATGATTAGTTGAGCTCTGGAGTCGGTAGACACAGTAAGCCATCATCTCCCCGGGCAGCTCCGGGGAGCAGCGGCCACTGTAGCTCATCTCATCTCTACTACAACTCCACAACTCAACAGGAGATGAGACCTAATATGGCACAAACAGAGGAGAAAATGGAGATCCTCTATAGAAAAAAAATCATTGTTTAAGGCTGCCAAAGGCTTAAAGGGGTACACCATGTTTCTGTGAGATTGGCCTGTTGGTCAATTTAGCCATTAAGTAACGAGAACACAGATCCCAAAATCATCCAAGTGTCCCTGGTAAATCATTTGCTCGGGTGCTCCATGCTAACACTTTAGCATACACTATGTTGAGTGACACTGACCTTTTCGTAATAACAAATTAGTTGGTTACTGGACTTTATTAACTGGCCTGTAGATTCATACATTAAAAAATTAAATATCAATAACTCAATAATGCTGATATAGCTACTACTGCAGTGCAGTTTTTGGGAAACAAAAAGACCCTTACAGTGATATTTTGTGATTGCTGAAAAATCAAAAACACAAAATTGTGTTTGAAGCAAAGGGAATCTGAACAATTGTTAACATGGTGAGATGTTAAAAATAGTTGTGAGCTTCCAAACTCTTCTGGGGATACAAACAGACTTGAGAGACCTTATTTATTCAGTAATACAAATACACATGAGTTTGAGTTTTTCAGAGTTTTGAAAGATTTCCTAAAAAAAAAAAAAATAATAGTGGAGCTTTAATTCAACTAGATCCGACCCTCAATGTGTACAAATTTAAACACACTTAAGTATAGGATTTACACAAACAAGGGTCTTAAGTCCTAATGGCTCAGGTGCCGCATATCACGAACTCACAACATCCTGGCTTCAAATCCAACATGGGACCTTTGTCACATGTCAACCCCCCTCTCTCTCCCATCTTCCCTGTCTCCACTATAGACTATCCAATAAAGATTAAAAAAAAAATCAAAGAAAAATTAGGGTCTTAATAGGTAAACTCACCTGACAAACAAAACTAGTTTGAGGGAAATGGAGTATCCATGCTTGTCATGTCACGTCCATCTGACATGAGTCCTGATTATAACAGTGTAACTCTTACTTTCTGTCAGATTGGGCAGTTTCACTATAAAGGTGGGAGCACCCTGCACCTGAGAATCATGCACATACACACACACACACGCACACACACACACACACACACACACACACACGCACGCACACGCACACGCACACAGCGCCCACCTCAATGAGCTCTCTCTGTGCTTGAGCTGATATGTTCAATATTCATCTCATTATATTTTTAAAGTCTTCATTTTCTTTCATTTGTTGCTTTCCACCCGGCCTCCTCCGCATTTCCTCTGTTCCCCTACGCCCCCTCCACCCCCACATATCCCATACCCAAAAGAGGACAGGGGAAAACAGAGCCCCTAGAAAATGCAATATTTCTGTTTTTAATATCGAGGTCTATAAGATCAGGGCAGAGATGGGTTCCATGGCAATATGTTTATTTATATATTTTATATGGAGAAAAAAAAATATCCCACCTATCAGTGTGTGGATGTGGGGGGCCTGGGCCACTGTATCTGGGTTCATCTTATATGAAAAATAATGTTGTGTATGGCTATACTTTTATATATAATGGCAATATGGGATCAGGGCTCTTTTACAATGTGCCATACTTCAGGCTAGGGCTAACAGCATTTTATGGCCCGCCAGCAGTTCATCTTCATGTCTCAGGCAGGCAGGAGCACTGCATAATAATGTCGTTTCCTGCCCCCAAATGCTATTTCACGGGCCGGGGCTCATTTCTCAAACTTCACCACTTTTACAATTTTCCAAACTTTTATTCCCGTCATTATTACCAACAAGATTTCATTACGTATTTAGAATGTAAATGTAAACAAGTCTGAGTAATGACACTCCCCCGTCTCCCTGGAATCATTCCCGCTGATGGCTCTGCTGCTATCGCACACGCACGCATGCATACACACACACACACACACACACACACACTAAAACATACACATACACACAAATACACAAAAGCCCACACACTGTGCTTTGCCCACATGGAAGCATACACAAATACACATGGACACACACTCACACAACCTGCCCCAGCCAAGATAGAATCCAAAGGCATTAATTTACCACCCTACGTGCATGTGTGTGTGTGTCTGTGTGTGCGCGTGCATGCATGTACGTGTTCCCGATAAAGGGGGAGGGGGGTGGGGGTAAGGGGGGTGGGGGGGGGGGGGGAGAGAGTTTTATACTCAACTCACATAAATCATGTAGAAGAAAAATGAGCAAATGTGCAGGCTAACTCATCTTCTCTCCATCCGGAGAAAATGAAATTCACTGGAATACCTATCAAAACTGCAATCATCCAGAGATAATATCTTCTTTGGTCTATCTGCACTTTCCGATTTAATTTCCTCCATGCCCTTGACATCCAGCGATACCATTAAGATGAAGCGCATACAGTAAGGGAGTAGTTCTCACGTTTTGATATATGAGACCTCCGCGCTTAATGTAATATCATCATTTGAAAATTAATGCAATCTTTCTTTTGTTTGGGGGGTGTTTTTTTTTTTGGAAACAGTCGAGCAGCAAGCCATGGCAAGACGGGGAACAAGATGGAGGAGCAAGGTGGTGAAGGAGACATGGGAAAAGGAGACAGACAAAAACGATATGCAAGGAAGGAGGGAAAGACGGGGGATACTTTGTATTTTGTGGAACCCCCCCCCACATGCCAGAATGACATGCAATTACATTTAGGCCTGCCCCAAGTCAGAGGTCACTCAAATTACTCCATCATTTAGCTGCGCCGGCGAGATGAGAGAACCCCCCCCCCACCACCACCATGCCTCCACCTCCTCCCAACCCCTGCCGCCACATCAAATATGATGAAATCATTAGTGTAATAAGCATGGAAATCTGTTTGCAGATTATCACGGCCCCCCCTCCTCCTCCCCTTTATCTGTCCCGACTCTCTCTCTCTCTCTCTCTGAGCTGTTTTCACCTCTTTATCCTATACAATCATATTAGGGAGGGAGAGAGAGAGAGACAGAGAAATACAGAGCGAGAGAGACGGAGAGAGAGATAGAGAAACTGTATTTGATGAGACAATTAAAGCCTGACGATAGGGAAAGAAGCAGGATAAAGAAAAGAAGGGAGAGATTATATATCATTCTCAGCTCTCAACTCTCCCACCCTCAACTTTTGGTATCGTACACGAAGACTGCTCTATGTCAACTCATTGCCATATCTAGTGATGTTGCTTCCTTCACATATCTGTGTGTGTGTGTGTGTGTGTGTGTGTGTGTGTGTTTGTGTGCGCGCCATCCTGCCTACATCTGCTGGTGCCTATCTGTCAGTAGGTCAACCAGGCTAGTTGCCTCACTGAACTCTTCAACCCGCCATGGGACACTCACACAACACCAACAGAGTCCCTAAAGAGTGCCATGTATACAGCAGACCAGTAACACATCACGACCCCTTCTGGGGGAAAAGAAACAAATTTCCTTATACTGCATAAGTGCTAAATCGCTAAGACTGAAGCCTGTCTGGCTACAACTTACCAGGATTTTGAACAGAAAAATTGGTGAATATTTTGCGGAATTCCAGAAATCTGTAATTTTTCATTTTGGTGGCTGTGTAAATTCCTATTTGATGAAAGTTAAAACAGTCCTCCAGTAAAAAATATTTACTGGGGGACTGTTTTAATTTTCGGTGGTAATTGTGTGACTCACTGAAATTACCAATGTGCATGGGTAATAGTAATACTGTATGAAGAGGGCTTTATAGTTCACTTGGGTACCAATGCTCTGAATATCGACAGGCTCAAAATAATGCCAACATTAGCTTGTAGCATCAGTAACGGGACAGCTACCCAACACTGAAAAATGAAATGATGCATTTTACTGACAGCATATTGTCAGGTGTGGCAGGTATGGTAATTCAGCTGACAGTGTTAACTGGAGATTCTGTCAGGTAGGAGTAAATGTGTAGGTAGGAAATCTGGCTGCTTAGCAGGGTCACTGCACTACCTCTCTGCCAGAAGACAACATGCCTAAAGATGGATTAATTTGAGCTTTTGGAGCAGAAACACTTAATGGCAGGCAGTGTTGAGAAATAATGATACAGCCTCATGCCATACAAGAAAGTTTCAATATGCAGACTGATCTGACAATGTTCTGACAGCATTTTAAAATCTCATTTAATATTGTGATCTACAGTGCTTGTCATTTGTTTTGCCAAAACGAGGCAGGGACGTGATATATGCCTAAAGCTCCTCTATGTGCTGGTATACTGGTCAACTGCAGACAACTCCTAGTAAACTATTTGGTTATAAAATCAAGAATTTAAAAACATCATTCTTCCACAGACAACTCCAAACGGCCTCTACTATATATTACTTTTACAAAATGCCACCAATGAACCACCAACACAAAAACACATAACAAAGCAAATTCCACCTTGACAACACAGATCAGTAATTTCAGTTTGCCCTGAAACATGACCCCAAGCCAACCTGCATCCCTGGAATGGCCTGTAAACCACCACCTCCACCATGTCCTGTTCAGCCTCCCATCTCCAGACACAGCTCTCTCTTCCTCTATCCCTGTCTTCCCCCATCCCTCCCCAGGCAGTGTGCATGCTCCAGCTGCTGATTGAGCCAGTAATCCTGATGAGGCTGATTCTTCATGTATTGACTGATCTGCTGGCTCTCTTCTACTCCGCTTTAAGCGGCGATGCATCTGGACTGATTAGCTGCTGTAGGCCACCTCTTTCTCTATAGCTCCCTTTCCCCCGGAGTGAGGAATCCTCATACTCAAACTTATGTGAGTGTTTGTGTGTATGTGTGTGTGAGTGTTTGTGTGTGTGTGTGCATCTGCAAAAGCAGAAACTAAGGCAGAGCACTGGGAGCAATTAACTTCAGTCCTCTCTTCATTCCTACTGATCATGTTCATTCAATCAGTTGAAATAAGAAAACAAAACTAACGTGAACAATAAAACAAACCTCATACCACATAAGTCTTAATTGCCCACCTAATTATTGTACCAGCCACTCACTCATATGGTTAACTTGACAGGGGGAGGCAAACGTTAGTATTCATCATGAGAAATCAAGCGCCAGAGTAATTTGAACAGAGGCTTGATTGTCCCAACAGTAAAAAAAATCCATCTTTTTGTATTTTTTGTGTTATGGGTAAACAACTCAACAGTTACTGACTTCAAGTGTCTACGATTTATAATTAATATCAGCAAATAAACAGTATGCAAAAAAAAAAAAAAAATCAATTAATGCCCAAACAAAAAGTGATTGATTGAGAGAGAGCAGCTTTGAGGTGGCTGGCTCAACGGGAATGGCTTCGGGACACCATGATGAGTGTGGATATGGTTGATGCACTACTCTTAACTGTAGTACATCAAATAAGAGTCATAAATGCCTGTTTAGAGGGGGATATTTACAGGGATGTGTGTGTGTGTACATGAGGTACAGGGGGTAACAACATTTCCAACATAACCCCCCCCCCCCCCCCCCACCTCAGAGGGAGACAAGCTTCATTATTTACTGTTCTCTGTCCCGAATTGTAATCAGAGTCTTCCACTCCCCAGGCAGCTGACGACTGGGGTGCAATCTCCCCATAAGCATAAACACACCCATAAATTCACACACTCAATATTCAGGTATTCAAATTCCACAAGACATATATATACGGAAATGCATCGGTAAACATACAAATGCGCATCTCTGTGTCTGTGTGTGTGTGTGTGTAAGCGTGTGATGCTGTTTAACTCCCGAGCTATCCTGAGGAGTCTAAAGACACGGCAGTTACTAAAAATCAAACACAAACACCTTATAATCTGTCCCTATAGGTCCACTTAGTGCAAAAAACTATACAAGACACACATGCAAACACAGGCTGCACTATCCCCTGCCAAGAAACCTTACATTAGTACATACCAATCCCTGTGAGGATTGGTACACTACTGTACTGTATAACCTAAGCTGACTAGTATAAAATGAGAACATGACACACACACATTATAATTCAAGGTGACTTTAGCCAGATATCTTTGTAAGAAGTGTGAGAACATGATAAACAGTGCACTCATTTGTGACTTCTGTATTATGCTCAAAATATGGAGTAATTGCAGAGCTATTTTTTTTGTATTTTGGCCTGGTGTCACACATATCTTATGTAAATTATAGCTCACATTCCCCTGTATGCCTTTAAGAGGAAGACTCATCTTAACATGAGACACGGGCTACTAATGTTTGCCAAGATGTAAATGCCAATACACGTATTGATTAATGCTGTTTATGCATGTAATCCTCTCCTGAATAATTCACACCGCCTTTTATGGAGTAGTACATCAATCACCCTCCCGGCCCCTCACATCCACTCATCTCCACATCCAGACTAGGCCAACAGAACCCCCACCCCACACCAACCCACCCCACCCCGACCCGACCCCTCTAACTTACCTGTCCTAACCACTCAACTCAACACGCACAGCAAGACTCTTTAGATTAAGAAGAATCCTGAGGAATTATGAACACGCTTTAGGTCTGCTACTCCAGTTTCGATGTACACAGTGAGCCAAGCACAGACAAAAGACACCACTCTCTGCAAGTCCCTTCCCACTAACTCCAACCACAGTATACAGTCAATAAATAAAGGAATATTATGGAATATTTTCGTGGCTGAACTTGAGGTTGCCGAAATCTGAGGTCATCATTATCTGTCATCATTATCTGATCTGCCATAAACACTCGCTGGAGTTGGGAGTTACTGAGAAATGTTTGAATCTCGGGGTCAGTCATTTGCGTGGCATATTCAGGGTCATTGCGTAGCGCATTGGGGGGGGGGGGGGGGGGGGGGGGGTCATTTGCGTAGGGTGCTGGGAACAGCAGTTTAGTATGCAGGGAGGCAAGGGAGGGGAGGGCATGTGACATCCACAGAGAGCCGGGACCCTCGCTGACCCTGTCTATAATTCATCCCCTGGAATACGGGGCACATCGAACCTCGGTTCCTCCCCACCCAATAAAGAGGAGAGAGACCTTTTCACTTTGTTGCACGGCACTCTGACCCTGTATTAAAGCAAGGAGCAGGAGAAACCCTGGAAATGTTGGCCATTAAATTTTCACTCTGTCCCAGGAGAGTGTTTCCAGAAGGCCCTGAATTCATGGATGGAGCAGACTGAGGATCGGCCCCATGCTGAGAGGAGGAGGAAGAGAAAGGGGGAGAGACAGAGGGTGGGAGCGAGTGTGCAGG
>NW_027284282.1:0-11373 GCF_046629955.1 Centroberyx affinis | reverse complement strand
GTTATGGTTTATGGTTTCCAACCACACATGGAGATTAGACTAGAGGTGCTCCATAAGTGCCTGTAACTGCAATATACGTACTTGTACCTTATAACTCTAATATTGCTGTGCCTTGTTTACATTTATACATTATAGTCTTTTTCCTTGAATTTTATTAATTTTATCATTTGATGAAGTTTGGGTTTCTGTAGGTCTTTTTTTCTGTGTCTTTCTGCGGACTTTGCTCTTGGTTTTGTGGACTATTAGCCATTTGGATTATTTGGTGTGACCCAGTTGCCTAAGCTTCATACTTAAATGGGACTGGCTATTATTTTAGCTAGCTAGCCGCTAGTGCCTGTTGACTGCTTACTTGCTGTTAGCTATTCGGCTAAAAAATATTCAGCTAAAAACTATAAATACTGCAGCTATCCCTTCGCCGATACCCTCGCCGAAGTTCTATGGCTGTTTGTGCCTCTCCCAGAAGATCGCAGCGCTTCAGAACCGGATTTCCAGACTTTAGCAGATAAAGGAGAACGAATATCTTTCTCTCGTGGCTTCTGGCACCTCTAGGCCGAGGCTGTGGGAATGGAAACTAGCATGGGCTGGGTTACTACTGAACCTGCAGAACATCTCCATTTACCTTGTGTGGAGTCAGAAGATTTGTGGCTCTAGGCTGGAGCGAGGCCTAACCCCCGTAATGGGCTAGGACTGCCTAAATCAGGATTTTGGATCTGGTCTTGACCCCTCTCTATTGGGTCTCCCTCTTGAAAATCCTTTGTTCCATTGCATGACAAGCAAAGCGGTGTGGATTACGAGTGAAAACCCCCTCAATGACATCAGCCAAATCTCAAACAGCTCAGTTGTTTTCTTTTTACCGCCAGGAAGTGTAGTGATGGCTCTCAGCACTTATCACGTCGCCATCTGCTGGTGCTAAAATGTTTTTGGTTTTTTTCCACTCTGCTCAGTTACTTCATCTTCAACTCACAACGAGGTGCAGTGCAGGAGTAGTTACAATGCTGAGGTTGACAGGTCGGGTTTTTCTGTCTAAAGAATCTCATAGAGTCAAAGTTTTCATCGCTTGACCAAAGACCCCTTCATCCGTCGTAAATGGATTACATAAGAAGAGATCCCAGTTGGCATTTCAGGGTAAGAGCACAGGCATAGCAGTTAATCTAGCATTAGCCTATAACTAATATTATTCAGCTGACTACAGAAGAGGCTTTTTATTTGCTGTCACGTAGGGGTGTGCATCTCACCGTCCAAGCATAATTCGATTTGCATCTCGATATGCGATCAACAGTGGTGGAAAGTAACTAAGTACATTTACTCAAGTACTGTACTTAAGTACAATTTTAGGTACTTGTATTTCCATTTTATGCTACTTTGTACTTATAGTCCACTACATTTTAGAGGGAAATATTGTATTTTTTACTCCATTACATTTATTTCACAGCTCTAGTTACTAGTTACTTTTCAGATCAATATTTTATATTTAAAACATTTGATCATCTTTATAAAATAACTATAAAATAGAATTGTTATAGATTAGACTACCCAAAGGTATAGCTAAATTGTTAAGATTAGCTTCATGTTGACAACTTTAAAATGCTGCTTACATGTACATGTATGTCAATAAATCAGTATTAATATTCCAATAATTTATGAAAAATATAACTCTCTAAATGGGGACAGTTTGCATTATGAGTATGATTACTTTGATACTCTAAGTACATTTTGCTGCCAATACTTATGTACTTTTACTTAAGTAAAATTTTGAATGCAGGACTTTTACTTAATGGAATATCTTTACATTGTTGTATGCTACTTTTACTTAAGTAAAAGATCTCAGTACTTCTTCTACCACTGGCAATCAATGATCTGATGCATCTACATTTTAAGCAGCCAACTGATCGATACATTACGCTTCAGCCTTGTCTCAGTACGATGCGATATGATTTGATGCGGAGCGATATGTGTAACATATAAGCAACTATGACTGTTTAGCCCGGTGCATCAGTTCAAACCAGGGAATTGTCACACTCCTACTGTCACCTTAACAGGCTAGGCTAACTTGCTAGTCACCATAAAAGATGAGTTAAGCAACACTTTTTTTCTGATAAAATACATATTTGTATATTTTTATTTACACATCACCAACAGCACAAAGTATATTCAGATCACTATACTAAGGAGTGGAAATGTTATTTTTGTTGGTTATTGTTAGTAACTAGAGTAACAAGGTATTGGTTCGGTGCATGTTATTTCCCAACTGCATTTGACCTGTGTTTTGAGTCTTCAAATAGCCTTGCTATGCTTTCCAGTGATGGAGTAGCTAGTGCCAAACTTGACAGTCTTGTCTGGAAAGGCATTTCAAACATGAATTAAATGAATGAAAATGTCATGCAAATTGGCCAGAAGGGGGCGCTGTAGTGACACATGTATCTCACAGTAAGTCTGATATACTGTTGACTGTTCTAGCTTTATAAATCTGCCATGGGACCACCTAAATACAGCATGCTAATTTTCCACCGTATTGTTGAGCTGTCACTACCAAACTTGGTATATGGTCAAAAGGCATTGATACACCTTGTAACCAAAAGATTGCTTTGGATCAACGCATGTGGCCGTGGCCTCATAAATTAAGAATTCCACTCCATTGCTAAGAAACTTGGTAATCATGTTTGAACCTGTATTTGAAACTTGCTTACCAAATTTAATGCAGATTCAATCAAAGTTGGCCATACAGCAACATTTTGAAAGTGTAGAAATTTAAAAAAAAAATGTTGAAACTTAGTTTTAACATTATGTGAACGTCACAACCTCTCCACTTAAACATTGCGAGAGTGCTTCACCCTCAACAGCGTAACATCTCTGGCTGCTGTACCGGCTTGAACCCCGCCATTGCTCCCAGCGACTATATTTTTTGTGTTTGTTTGGTTTTCTTCTTGTATCTCTGTGTATTAAAGGTGCTATATAAATAAAGCTTTATATACTTACATTTAATCTATTCACTCCATTCAATGGAATGAATCATACAATTCTGTTTATTGCTCACTGATTTTTTTTGTTGGCAGACAACCAAAATAAAATGAATTAAAACCCAAAGCTTGTATCTTTGTTTACTCTTTGATACTACTGTAAAAGGGTAACACTTTACAGTAAGGGTACACTAAGTTAAGGGTTAGTTAATACTTAATAAGGGTTAGTTAATGCATAATAAGGGTTATTAACAGTTAACGTGTAATTTACTAATGGTGTTCATGTTAACTAAGGTATTAATTTATACATTACTTAACAGTTTATAAAGATGACTATTAAATAATGTATAAATTAAATGATGTTGATTAAATGATGATGATATAAATGATTACCAGACACATTAGTTAACTGTTAATTAAGGGTTAGTTAATGCTTATTAAGCATTAACTAACCCTTAATTAATGTACCCTTATTGTAAAGTGTTACCTGCAAAAGTGTTGTAAATGTATAAAAGGAATAACATACTTGAGGTCATGCTATCTTGTGGTTTTTCACACTGATGTGCTGATGTGCTCTGGCCTTATTCTTACAACAGCAGCACACTGGTGTCAATAACCTCAATGTAGCACAACCTCCTAGTTCTTGCCGTCATGACGATTGATTGTGTTCAAAATTTCATCACTTACTTCCCTGTAGAGTTTGACGTAACTTCAGTTCACACAAATACAGGGCCAACCGTTGAACCCAAAAAGCAATTAAAACATGTCCTATAACAGTCACTCTGCAGTGAAACGTCTTTATGTAGCTACGGTTGAACACTTGTCCCGACATTCCACTTATAATAGCCCATTTCATACTTTTTAGCATTACTCACACACTTCCTTATTTACTTTCCTGGCTGCCGGAAAGCAATCATTTGTCACGAGGGCAAAAACTAGGAAGATGAGGCTCAGGTGGCTTATAGTGGAAAAATCCACCCTTAAAGAGTAACTAAACTCCAAACCCAAATCTTTGGTGAAGCCTAACACCTAATGGTGAAAAGTAGGGTACTGCACTGCTCATCTGTTATTGGCTGGTCTTTGTGCCAGGTGATGTCACCACCTGTTGTACTCTATGGAAAGTGACAACACCAGCTAATAGTAGACGGTCAGTGCAGTACCCTACTTTTCACCATTAGGTGTCAGGCTTCACTAAAGATTTGGGTGGGGTTTAGTTACTCTTTAAACACTTCAACAGCTATTGATGATGTGCCTTGTAATTCTGGGCCACTCTGGTGTATTTTTATTGCAATTTAGCCACAGCTTGCATCTTTGTGTCATTGGTAGTGTCAAATACAACACCAACTTCAACAGCGTTTTTGTCATTTGAACAACTGAGCACAGCACATCACAGCATCACAATTTCTTGACTGGAAAAACGTACTACGCGATCGCTACTGTTGTCCTCACCAAACATATAACCCACAGCTGAGTGCAGTAAGCTAACGGCCCTTCTCTGGGGGTTGTCGAAAGGCATTCTGGGAGATGTAGCAAATCAATAGAAATAGAAGTGGATGAGGCTGGTTGAGGGAAAGTGGGTTCACCAAAAAAGGAAATTGCAACACAATGCAGGATTTTTCCTTTAAATATTCCATATAGTATAGCCTAGGTTTATTGTCTAGAGCATGAGCCAAAATAATTTTGGTGTCACCATAACAATGACTATGTTTACATGGACTGCAATAATCCGACTATTGGCCTTATTCTAAATAAGACAATATTCCGATTAAGGTGTTTACATGAGTTGCTTATAGAATATTCCATCCATATTCCCGTTACATGTTACAGAGCATAGTCCAATTAATGACTGAAGACGCACGCCCACATTACGTCCCTATGTCCTGCGTCCGAGTTTCCCTCCGGAATTTAATCGGAATACTCCACATGTCTTAATTTGACTATTGCTTACTTCGACTATGACCTTATTCGGGTTAAGGTAATCAGAAAATGCTGTTTACATGGCAGTGTCTTATTCAGACTATTGTCTTAATCGGGTTAATATCAGAATATTGCAGTCCATGACTTTTATCACCCTCTGTTGGCAACCAAGGAAATACAGCAACATGGTCAGGTCTCTGGCACAGCTCATGGTGGCCTGGAATTGACAAGCAATAAAGTCACATTTTCACAATAAAGAGAAGTAGGCTAGTTCATTAGAGCAGAGATCCAACAGAAATGTTTAGTGAAACGGATGGGGAATCAAATTCATAGTTCAGCTCAAGTCAAGTCACTCAAGTTGCACATAAATTGACTTGAGACTCAACTTGGACTTGTCCTCAAATTACTTCAGACTCAACTCAGACTCTAGATTAAAGGAATAGTTCACCCAAAAATGAAAATTCTGTCATCATCTACTTCTCCATATAACACACAGGGAGGTTGCCAGCAAAATTCCATAGCAGCCTTCTCCAAAACAACTGAAGTCAATGGGGACCAGTTCTTCAGAGTTCCAAAAAGACCTACAGTATATTTACACCATCATTTAGTGCAAATGTTAACTACAGCTGATTGATTTGCAACAAATAATGGTGTATAGGTCTTTCTTTCTTTCTTTGTTTTGGAACTCTAAAGAACAGGTCCCCATTGACTTCAGTTGTTTTGGAGAAGGCTGCTACCAAGTTGTGCTGGCAACCTCCCTGTGTGTTATATGGACTAACAAATTTCACCTGTGTTTCATTTGGCATGAGGGTGAGTAGATGATGACAGAATTTTCATTTTTGGGTGAACTATTCCTTTAATGACTCATGAACAATGAGCACCTGTAAAACAATGGTTGTTGCATTGTATAAAAAGTGTTTATTTTTAGAGTGTACATGACTGTGACAGAGAAGTCGTCACTCATGCTTTGTTTTCTTTATCTAGCGAGTCAATTTTCATGTTTTTTTTCACTGATTTTTGTATTTCTGGGAGCACTAATAAATCACCTTTCAAAAAAGTGCTGTTTTGTGTGACTGAGCCATCATTTGGAGGGTTGAATTTATGCCTCTACACTACAAAGAATGTGTTAAGTGATTATGTACATTTGTGGCTCCCATCTATACCGTAATGTTGCATTAACATAGACTTGTTGTAACTCTGAAGTATTGGATTGTTTTACAGTGTGCCCATGGGGGCTGTCTGATGGAGCTGTGTATCCAGCTGAGTATCACCATGTTGGGAAAGCAGCTTATTCAGAACAATCTCTTTGAGATTGGAGTACCGTAAGTATATATACTTTGATCTTTATTTTTTTAGGCATTTAGCCAACACATATTTAAAACGATTTATCATGAGTGAGCAGGTTGGGATTCGGTGTCTCAGCAACACTTTCAGGCACTCAGGGACAATTTATTAAGGGTAAATGGCTGTTCTGTGATGGTTTACACACTGTCACCCTCACCTTCACATAAAAACTAATGTATCCATACACATACATTATGAAAAGTTGCAGATGTTGCACAGTTTTTTTTTTTGTTTTTTTTTTTTACAGTATGGTTTTGTTAAAATTTTTATTTCATACTATTGCCTATGCATGTATGCCTGTGAGCTTGGTCCTGTTGTTGAATCTGTTCACAAACGTGTTAAATGTCAGTTTTCAGGCTATTTTCTTGGCCTCATTCAAATGAATGGGAAGTAAAAATCTGAACGCTACAAACTGGTCCACTTGCATCTGATCTTGGTGATTCGTTTATATTCTGGTTTTCATGGTGGTCAAGTGACGAATAACCCCCATGTTAAAACTAAGTGGAATATTGCTTTAAAACCAGTTCTACCCGAAGGTCCCGGTACCCCCCCCCCCCCCCCCCCCCCCCCCCCAATGGCATAGTGAGGAAAAGTCGCAGTGGAAGTTGAAGTCTATCTATAGAAGATATGAATGTTAGACTGTTTTGAAAACATGGGGTCTTGAGCTTTCAGAATCCGTAAACCAATTGTATGTTGTCCAAACTATGTCTGATTACGAAGTATTTTAACAATAATGTCGTACAAATATAAACTTCGTAAATATAAGAGCAAGTTGCAATCAAAAGAGCCGGGAAAATATTCTCGTCCATCTACAATAACATGCTTGGTATCGCTGGAAACTAGAAATTCTGAGCTTTCCAAGGACCTTAAACGCACCACCATCCGAGCAAGACAACTTCCACCATTTCCGGGGAAATGTAGCAGTCAAACTTCACATTTTACAGTAACACTGACAAAAATGTATGTTCTTGCCAAAATATTTCACCAAGGCTTATGTTATTTTCGCCAAAAACAGCAAATTTTAGTTACTCACGTTTACTCACGTACTCACAGAAAGAACACTTTGGGTAACCAATTGGCCAAACCATGGAGACCACCTGAGTATACCTTTATAATTGTATCATAAATGTTGTATTTTATTGTATTTTCATCAAATTTACAGTTACAGTTGTAGTCAAGGAGTAGGAGAACACATTCAGTTGTATCATTATCCATGGGATCTGGGTTATAATGGTGATATTGCCTTTGAAATTTAGATTATATACTAGGCGAGGATGAAAATCTTATTTTTTCCTTTATTGCATCTCCATTTACTCTGGAATGGTAATAGATATATATTTACTTACAATGGATTCATATTCCTTAGCTTCTTGCCAGAAATATACATATAGGCCTTATGGTTGAGGAGCTATTCCTGATTCATTTTGGGTATGTCATTTTAGGCGTTTTTTCCTGAATTTTGGCTAGGGTCTAAGCTGCCTGGTTACTCCCATATTGAACAGGTTACTGTGGCAAGGAAACATCTTACTGCTTTCACTTAATTTCTTTTTTGAACCCTCAATCCAACTCAAACTCTCCCAGCATTAAGTATTGTGATATCAACAAAAAACATTATGGCAGCAGTGCTTACTACTTACTTTACTATTGGGATCATCATTTGTTTCCCCTGTCTTAGAAGCATATGGGCAGAAATATGTGTCAACGACCAGGATGTGTGTCTCAGTAAACTGAAATTGAATTGCAAGAACTGAATTTGAATTACGAGAACTGAATTTGAATTGTTACATTACATTCAGTTTCAAGTTTATTGGAATTCAGTTTCAAACTAATAAATTCAATCTCAGATTATGCTATTCAGATTCAGTTTTTCAATGCAATTATTCAAGTTAAACAATACAAATTCAAATTATGTGATTCAAATTCAGTTTTGTAATGCAATTATTCAAGTTGAGCAATTCAAATTCAAATATAAATAATTCAATTTCAGTTTCTAGTGACACATATTTCTGCCCATAGAAGCAGTGTTGGGGAAAGTTGCTTTTGAAACTAGTTACATTACTTCGTTACTTGCCCTAAATAGTACCTACTTACTTTACTAAGTTAGTCTTCATTAAAAGTAACTCATTAGAGCACTTTCAAGTTACCCACTTAAAAACATGCCTTTAAAATCTGTCTCCTGGTGATGTCCTCACTCTTATTGTAGTCTATAGAAATCGATCACTGAGCACACAATCTACTGTTATCTAAAGAAAACAACATCTGAAAGGCAAGATAGCTTTCATTTATTTGGGTACCACTCATATACAGTAAACTAGTAAGATCACAGAGGTGGCTGATCTGAAAGTATTCAGTATTTTGAGCTGGTTTCCATCTCTTTATACTATGGTGGTCACGCATTTTGTTTTATGAATACACTGAGAACAGAAATGGAAGAACGTTTGAAATTGAAATAAGCCAAGAGAGTTGCTGCCTTTCTTTTTTCTTACACTTTATCTCTCTGTGTATTTGTTGTGTTAATGCTTGAGTGTACACATTTGATTGACCACGTGTGTGTGTGTGTGTGTGTGTGTGTGTGTGTGTATGTATGTATGTATGTGTGTGTTCCTCAGCAAGCTGAAGAAGCTGATTCGCTACATCCGGTCAAAGCGAGAGGCTTTTCAAGAGGAGGAGAGGGAAAAGAAGCTGCAGAGATACGAGACTGACCACTTCCTCGAACCGTTCGCTGGGTTAACACCAGAATATATGGAAATGAGTCAGTACCACACACACACACACAATTATACCAGTACAAAATCGCAACACACAAGTCCAGCAGTTGATATAAAAGCAGCAAATGGCTCCTCGACCAGCACCTACTGAAACACACAGATACTTTAGATACAGTACAATATATAGACACAACAGATTCACATTCAGTTACACAGGAGAAAAGTGAAAAACCACCAGTTTGCTAATTTCCATATCCTAATGTACACCGATTTAACAATACATGCTATAAAATTTTGCAATTTTTTTTTATTTTCTCATGTTATTATATCAAAACCCCATTCATTTTCCTAAACTGAAAACAGCATATTTTTTAATTATTGCTACGTTGTGTACCATTAGGCATACATAAATATTCCAACCAATCATATCATCATAGATATTTGAACAGTCCCCTCCTTCCCATGAGTCCCATCCCATCCATTTGAACAGTCCCATCCTTCCCATGAGTTCCTTGAAACTCAATGGTAGAAAGAAATAATTACTGACTCTTTAAGTGAGACTCAGATATTTACTCCAATCTTAAAAACAGAGTAGGTCTAGTGCAGCTCAAACAATACAAACAATTCAATAGTAAAATATTACACTTGCAGTGCAGTTTAAGAAGAACATATTTTTTTGTTGCTTTTGATACAGTATGCTGTAAATATATGTTCAGACCCACCCACCTTGTATATGTATAACAGATGTGAAAGAAAAGGGGGATATGAAGAAAATAAACATGAATTTACAGTTTATGTGCATTATATTGTATTGTTATATTGTATATTAGATTAGATTTTTATTTCGAACATGTTAAAGAAGTAACAAATACAAGTGAGAAAAACAAAACAAAAATAACCAATAAAATTAACAGCAAACATATACAGCAAACTCTCAATAAACAACATAAATAAATATTTAATTTCCGAAAAGGAGTAGGAAGAAGTGAATACTTATCAAGTCCTACCCCCTATTTTAATATTTTATCTATAAACTTAATGTTAAACATAAATATTCCAACTTTCCGCCCCAGTGTTCACGATACACAACTCGATCAAATCAGTCAAATCAAACAAAAATAAAACATTCATAAAAAAAACAAGAACAAAACAATCAGAATAAAACAAAACAAAACAACACAAATCAAAAATAACCTACACATCCTGTACCCTGTCTTACTATGCCAGTTCCCCTCTCCGATCATCCATCCCATGTCCATTCTTCCATTATATTGTATATATATCTATATCTATATATCTATAAATAGATATATATATATACACATTATATTGTATACAGTTTATGTGCGTTATATTCACTTTAGGCATATACTTTATGTATAGAAAGGGTCTCGGCTGCATTTTGTCCCTAATATATGGCTGTCAAGTTAGTAGAGATGACATCCTAATATCTCCTCCTGTCTCCTGTCTGTGTCCAGTCATCCAGTTTGGATTTGTGACTTTGTTCGTGGCGTCCTTCCCCCTGGCTCCGCTCTTCGCCCTGCTCAACAACATCATTGAAATCCGACTCGATGCTAAGAAGTTCGTGGCTGAGCTGCGAAGGCCTGTGGCAGCCAGAGCCAAAGACATCGGTAGGATAACATACTCATAAAACATGGAATTACCTGTGTAGTAAAGGAATACAGTGAGTTTTTGGTAGATTGTCCCATTGGTCAACACCTGGGTATTAGGCGAAACAAATGAACTGAAAGCATCAACAATTTTCTAGAATAACCTAACAAGGTTATTCTAGAAAATTGTTGATGCTTTCAGTTCATTGTTTTAGGACAGTGCGACTGTTTTCTCCTGTGCCTCTCTCTCTTTTTCACTCTCCATCTTCTCTTCATCTCACTTCTCCGGAAATGATCGATTTCTTATAAAATGCTTTTATTGTTTATCTGGAACTAAACTTACATGAAGTGGATAATATTTATTGTAATGCTTACCACTGTATTATTTTTCAAAGTGAGTAAAGTCAGTTTAGGTGGTCATGACATCCTGGGATATATGTCATTCAGACAGTGTTATTTTTAAGGAAAATGTTTAAATTGTTACACTAACTAAACTAAACTAAATCTCAAGGATTTACTAACATCAAGAATTCCAATGCATTTTTATGTAAATGGCAAATAAACTTGAACATATTGGCACAATATGTGGCTGTACAGTATGTGGGTGTAGTGCTTTGTGTGTCTGTGTGTGCCTGTTACCTACAGTAAAATGAACACTTTACAATAAGGGTCACTAAGTTAAGGGTTAGTTAATGCTTAATAAGCATTAACTAACCCTTAATTAACAGTTAACTAATATGCCTGATATTCATTTACTAATGTTGTTCATGTTAACTAAGGTATTAATTTAAACATTATTTAATAGTCATCTTTATAAACTTAAATAATGTATAAATT
>NW_027284281.1:0-7926 GCF_046629955.1 Centroberyx affinis | reverse complement strand
TCCATATTCATATTAATATGAATATTCATAAATAATATTAATAACCAGGGGGAGGGCTGGGGGGTCCTCCGGCTGAAACACATTAATATTCATATTAATAAATAATATTAATAACCAGGAGGAGGGCTGAAACGCATTAATATTCATATTAATAAATAATATTAATATATAATATTAATAACCAGGGGGAGGGCTGGGGGGTCCGCCGGCTGAAACATATCCATATTAATAAGTAATTTTAGGGTAGTTCAGGGTAGTCCAGGGTAGTTCATGGTGGTCCAGGGTAGTTCAGGTAGTTCATGGTAGTTCATGGTAGTCCAGGGTAGTTTGGGGTAGTTCAGGGGAGTTCAGGGGAGTTCAGGGTAGTCCAGGGTAGTCCAGGGTAGTTCAGGGTAGTCCAGAGTAGTTCATGGTAGTCCAGGGTAGTTCAGGTAGTTCATGGTAGTTCATGGTAGTCCAGGGTAGTTTGGGG
Source organism: Centroberyx affinis (assembly GCF_046629955.1). Taxonomy (NCBI): domain Eukaryota; kingdom Metazoa; phylum Chordata; class Actinopteri; order Beryciformes; family Berycidae; genus Centroberyx; species Centroberyx affinis. The sequence continues at coordinate 7,454 of NW_027284281.1, read as the reverse complement.
TAGTTCAGGGGAGTTCAGGGGAGTTCAGGGTAGTCCAGGGTAGTCCAGGGTAGTTCAGGGTAGTTCAGGGTAGTCCAGGGTAGTTCAGGTAGTCCAGGGTAGTTCAGGGTAGTCCAGAGTAGTTCAGGGTAGTCCAGGGTAGTTCAGGTCGTCCAGGGTAGTTCAGGTAGTCCAGGGTAGTCCAGGGTAGTTCAGGTAGGTCAGGGTAGTCCAGGGTAGTTCAAGTTAGTCCAGGGTAGTTCAGGTAGTTCAGGGTAGTTCATGGTAGTCCAGGGTAGTCCAGGGTAGTTCAAGTTAGTCCAGGGTAGTTCATGGTAGTCCAGGGTAGTTTGGGGTAGTTCAGGGGAGTTCAGGGGAGTTCAGGGTAGTCCAGGGTAGTCCAGGGTAGTTCAGGGTAGTTCAGGGTAGTCCAGGGTAGTTCAGGTAGTCCAGGGTAGTTCAGGGTAGTCCAGAGTAGTTCAGGGTAGTCCAGGGTAGTTCAGGTCGTCCAGGGTAGTTCAGGTAGTCCAGGGTAGTCCAGGGTAGTTCAGGTAGGTCAGGGTAGTCCAGGGTAGTTCAAGTTAATCCAGGGTAGTTCAGGTAGTTCAGGGTAGTCCAGGTAGTCCAGGTAGTCCAGGGTAATTCAGGGTAGTTCTGCGTAGTTGCAGCTGTAATTGTTGTGTGTGTGGAAGTGAAAGACTCAAATCTCTCTCCTATGATCCCAATCTGCCACGTCAAGATTAGATCAAACATGTTTTTGGGGCTCGTGGTCTTCAGATCTGTGCATCACAAGAGACTGAAAATCTGCAAATTTCAGTTGTTAATGTGTCCCCAGTTTAAGATGCTGATTGGCTTACGCAGATCTATATAAGATGCTGACTGGTAGATGTAGATCTATAAAGGATGCTGATTGGCTGGCGTACCTGTAGGAGGGCGTGACGAAGCCAGAGGCAGGAAGTTGGGAGTAGAGACTGTCTTTAGAAACCAACATCAGGTGAGGAAGACGACCGACTGTTATACAGGAGCGGATATACTAGAGAGAGACAGACAGGTGGAGAGACAGACAGGTAGAGAGAGAGAGAGAGACAGGCGGAGACAAAGACAGGTGGAGGGACATACAGGTGGAGAGACAGACAGGGAGAGAGACAGACAGTAAAGAGACAGACAGGTAGATAGAAACAGACAGGTGGAAAGACAGACAGGTAGAGGAACAGACAGGTGGAGGGACAGACAGACAGACAGGTAGAGAGACAGACAGACAGGTAGAGAGACAGACAGGTTGTTTTCAGCAGCTCACCAGTAAAGTACAGCAGATCTTTAGAGTGAAGAAAGTTCCTTACCTTATACTGACTGAGAGGATACTTCTCCAACAGGTACTCATCACAGCCACACACCTGGAGAGACAGACAGACAGACAGACAGGTACACAGACAGACAGGTACACAGACAGACAGACAGACAGACAGACAGACAGGTACACAGACAGACAGACAGACAGACAGACAGACAGAGGTACAAAGAGAGACAGATAGGTAGATTTTTACCCTATGCAGACGACTTTGTCCATAGCAGCACCCAGACTATAGATCAGCACCCAGACTATAGAGCAGCACCCAGACTATAGAGCAGCACCCAGACTATAGAGCAGCACCCTGACTATAGAGCAGCACCCAGACTATAGAGCAGCACCCTGACTATAGAGCAGCACCCTGACTATAGAGCAGCACCCAGACTATAGATCAGCACCCAGACTATAGATCAGCACCCTGACTATAGAGCAGCACCCAGACTATAGAGCAGCACCCTGACTATAGAGCAGCACCCAGACTATAGAGCAGCACCCTGACTATAGAGCAGCACCCTGACTATAGATCAGCACCCAGACTATAGAGCAGCACCCAGACTGTAGATCAGCACCCAGACTATAGAGCAGCACCCAAACTGTAGATCAGCACCCAGACTATAGAGCAGCACCCAGACTATAGAGCAGCACCCTGACTATAGAGCAGCACCCAGACTGTAGATCAGCACCCTGACTATAGAGTAGCACCCAAACTGTAGATCAGCACCCTGACTATAGAGTAGCACCCAAACTGTAGATCAGCACCCTGACTATAGAGCAGCACCCTGACTATAGAGCAGCACCCAGACTGTAGATCAGCACCCTGACTATAGAGTAGCACCCAAACTGTAGATCAGCACCCTGACTATAGAGTAGCACCCAGACTATAGAGCAGCACCCTGACTATAGAGCAGCACCCAGACTATAGATCAGCACCCAGACTATAGATCAGCACCCAGACTATAGAGCAGCACCCAGACTATAGAGCAGCACCCAGACTATAGATCAGCACCCAGACTATAGAGCAGCACCCTGACTATAGAGCAGCACCCAGACTATAGAGCAGCACCCTGACTATAGAGCAGCACCCTGACTATAGAGCAGCACCCAGACTATAGATCAGCACCCAGACTATAGATCAGCACCCAGACTATAGATCAGCACCCTGACTATAGAGCAGCACCCAGACTATAGAGCAGCACCCTGACTATAGAGCAGCACCCAGACTATAGAGCAGCACCCTGACTATAGAGCAGCACCCTGACTATAGATCAGCACCCAGACTATAGAGCAGCACCCAGACTGTAGATCAGCACCCAGACTATAGAGCAGCACCCAAACTGTAGATCAGCACCCAGACTATAGAGCAGCACCCAGACTATAGAGCAGCACCCTGACTATAGAGCAGCACCCAGACTGTAGATCAGCACCCTGACTATAGAGTAGCACCCAAACTGTAGATCAGCACCCTGACTATAGAGCAGCACCCTGACTATAGAGCAGCACCCAAACTGTAGATCAGCACCCTGACTATAGAGTAGCACCCAAACTGTAGATCAGCACCCTGACTATAGAGTAGCACCCAGACTATAGAGCAGCACCCTGACTATAGAGCAGCACCCAGACTATAGATCAGCACCCAGACTATAGAGCAGCACCCTGACTATAGATCAGCACCCAGACTATAGAGCAGCACCCTGACTATAGAGCAGCACCCAGACTATAGATCAGCACCCTGACTATAGAGCAGCACCCAGACTATAGAGCAGCACCCAGACTATAGATCAGCACCCAGACTATAGAGCAGCACCCAAACTGTAGATCAGCACCCAGACTATAGAGCAGCACCCAGACTATAGATCAGCACCCAGACTATAGAGCAGCACCCTGACTATAGAGCAGCACCCAAACTGTAGATCAGCACCCTGACTATAGAGTAGCACCCAAACTGTAGATCAGCACCCTGACTATAGAGTAGCACCCAAACTGTAGATCAGCACCCAAACTGTAGAGTAGCACCCAGACTGTAGATCAGCACCCAGACTATAGAGCAGCACCCAGACTATAGATCAGCACCCAGACTATAGATCAGCACCCAGACTATAGAGCAGCACCCTGACTATAGATCAGCACCCAGACTATAGAGCAGCACCCTGACTATAAATCAGCACCCAGACTATAGATCAGCACCCAGACTATAGAGCAGCACCCAAACTGTAGAGCAGTCAGACAGACAGGCACTCAGACAGACAGGTGTACCTTCAGTATGTACTGCCCCTGGTATTCCTGGACACAGAGGCGGAGCTGCTGAGGTGAAAGGTGCATCGATCGGCTTTTCTTCCTGATGGATTCTGCTATCAGCTGCTCAGGAAGACTGTCATGACTGACCTGCACACACACACACACACACACACACACACACACACACACACACACACACACACACACACACACACACACACACACACACACACAGACAGGGGGGTGTAGGTAGCAGGCAGCACTCACATCCTGTCTCCTCCAGGATGGAAGTTAAAATGTTCTCCTGTCATGCACACACACACACACACACACACACACACACACACACACACACACATACACACACACACACACACACACACACACACACACACACACACACATACACACACACACACACACACACACACACACACACACACACAGACAGCCTCACCTTGAGTGTGTATTTCTGTTTGGAGTTGGAAGGAGACACAATCACCCAGATAGTCACAATCAACCGTCCTACAGAGAGACAGAGAAACAACTATTCAGTGTTTCCTGCAGTTTTATTCTTATCACTACTACTACTACTACTACTACTACTGCTAATACTGCTACTACTACTACTACTACTACTACTACTACTACTACTACTACTGCTACTACTACTACTACTACTGCTACTACTACTACTACTACTACTACTGCTACTGCTACTGCTACTGCTACTACTGCAGTGTATAAGTATGTAGCAGTAGCAGTAGTACTTGTAGTACTTGTACCTTTGTCCAGCTTGCTGTAGATGTGTTGTGGAAGTTGAGGACTGGACTCCACATTAGGAGGATAAACGTAGAGCGCCTGGCTGTGGGCTCCGCCCCCCTCCCGCTCCTCCATGGCCTCTCTGCACACGCTCAGTATGGACCGCCGGAAGTCCTGCACCTCCGGATCCTTCAGCACCTCGAACTCACACACCGGCATGCCGATGGCGAAACCTGCCGCCACACAGCCGGGTCAGAGGGGGCGGGGGGGGGGTCCTCAGTGTGTGTGTGTGTGTGTGTGTGTGTGTGTGTGTGTCACCTATCTCTCTGTTGAGGATCTTCTCCTCTCGGTTGCCCAGCGGCTCGATGACCTTGAGGATCGGGTGGAACAGCCGAAGGTCGCACAGCCGCCGCGTCTCGTCGTAAAACTCCTCCCTCTCCGCCTCCTGGGTCACGCCCACAAAGATGTAACACGACTCCTCCTGGCCAATCAGAGAGCAGAGGGAACGCTGTCCAATCACACCGCAGAACACAGGTAATGATGTGTGTGTGTGTGTGTGTGTGTGTGTGTGTGTGTGTGTGTGTGTGTGTGTGTGTGTGTGTGTACCTGCAGCAGGTGGTACAGTGGATACTTCCTGGCTTCAGTGAAGAGCTGCTGCTTGATGCTGAGGAGAGGAGTTTCTCTGAGACACTCCAGACTCACCATCATGCCTGAACACAGTAGAACACGGTAGAGTTCAGTAGAGTTCAGTAGAACACAGTAGAGTTCAGTAGAACCCAGTAGAACCACAGTAGAACACAGAAGAGGTCAGTAGAGTTCCGAAGAACACAGTAGAGTTCAGTAGAACCCAGTAGAACCACAGTAGAACCCAGTAGAACCACAGTAGAACCCAGTAGAGTTCAGTAGTGTTCAGTAGAACACAGTAGAGTTTAGTAGAGTTCAATAGAGTTCAGTAGAGTTCAGTAGAACAGAGTAGAACCACAGTAGAACCTGGTAGAGTTCAGTAGAGTTTAGTGGAGCTCAATAGAACCCAGTAGAACCACAGTAGAACCCAGTACAGTTCAGTAGAACCCAGTAGAACCACAGTAGAACCCAGTAGAGTTCAGTAGAGTTCAGTAGAGTTCAGTACAGTTCAGTAGAACCCAGTAGAACCACAGTAGAACCCAGTAGAGTTCAGAAGATCCAAAAAGACACAGTATACCCACAGTAGAACACAGTAGAACCACAGTAGAAACCAGTAAAACCACAATAGAACCCAGTAGAGTTCAGTAGATCCCAGTAGAACACAGTAGAACCACAGTAGAACACAGTAGAACACAGCAGAACCACAGTAGAACCACAGTAGAACACACAGTAGAACACAGTAGAACCCAGTAGAACCACAGTAGAACCCAGTAGAACCACAGTAGAACCCAGTAGAGTTCAGTAGTGTTCAGTAGAACACAGTAGAGTTTAGTAGAGTTCAATAGAGTTCAGTAGAGTTCAGTAGAACAGAGTAGAACCACAGTAGAACCTGGTAGAGGTCAGGAGAGTTTAGTGGAGCTCAATAGAACCCAGTAGAACCACAGTAGAACCCAGTACAGTTCAGTAGAACCCAGTAGAACCACAGTAGAACCCAGCAGAGTTCAGTAGAGTTCAGTAGAGTTCAGTACAGTTCAGTAGAACCCAGTAGAACCACAGTAGAACCCAGTAGAGTTCAGAAGATCCAAGAAGAACACAGTATAACCACAGTAGAACACAGTAGAACACAGTAGAACCACAGTAGAAACCAGTAAAACCACAACAGAACCCAGTAGAGTTCAGTAGATCCCAGTAGAACACAGTAGAACCACAGTAGAACACAGTAGAACACAGCAGAACCACAGTAGAACACAGTAGAACACAGCAGAACCACAGTAGAACCACAGCAGAACCACAGTAGAGTTCAGTAGATCCCAGTAGAACACAGTAGAACCACAGTAGAACACAGTAGAACACAGTAGAACACAGTAGAACACAGCAGAACCACAGTAGAACACAGTAGAACACAGCAGAACCACAGTAGAACCACAGCAGAACCACAGTAGACCGCAGCAGAACAGTGGAGCTCAGTACCGTTGGGCAGGCAGCAGTCCACCAGGATGCGGGGGGGCATGAGGTGAAGCCCCCACAGTTCCCCTGACGACGGCCTGGGCGCCATGGCAACCACCAATCACACGCTGTCTCACCTCAGCACTGGCTACCTGCACAGACAGAGAGACAGACAGGCAGTCAGACAGACAGACAGACAGACAGACAGGCAGGCAAGCAGACAGACAGACAGACAGACAGACAGAGAGACAGACAGACAGACAGACAGACAGACAGGCAGGCAGTCAGACAGACAGACAGACAGACAGACAGACAGACAGGCAGACAGACAGGCAGAGAGACAGTCAGACAGACAGACAGGCAGGCAGTCAGACAGACAGACAGGCAGTCAGACAGACAGGAAGGCAGTCAGACAGACAGACAGGCAGTCAGACAGACAGACAGACAGGCAGACAGACAGACAGACAGACAGACAGGCAGACAGACAGACAGGCAGACAGACAGACAGACAGACAGACAGACAGACAGGCAGGCAGTCAGACAGACAGACAGACAGACAGACAGACAGACAGGCAGACAGACAGGCAGAGAGACAGTCAGACAGGCAGACAGACAGACAGACAGACAGACAGACAGGCAGACAGACAGGCAGAGAGACAGTCAGACAGACAGACAGACAGACAGACAGGCAGTCAGACAGACAAAAGTATTGTGACTGACAGGTTCAGTAGAAACCAACAGAAATGACACAATACAGGGAATACTGCGCTCTGATTGGATGTGAAGAGACAATACAGAGAATACTGTGCTCTGATTGGCTATGAAGAGACACAATACAGAGAATACTGCGCTCTGATTGGCTGTGGAGACAGACTAGATGGAACCAGGAAGTGACAGTGCAGGAAGTGCCTTTCATCTTTTTCAGCCTGTCAGAACAAAACTCTTCTTCTCCTCTCCTTTACATCGCTGTCTGTTCTTCTTCATGGCTTTTATGTTTCTCTACATTTCTGAACGTTTCCTTATCTCCTTCTCATCCCTCCTTCCTGTTTCTGTCAAACAA
>NW_027284280.1:0-24296 GCF_046629955.1 Centroberyx affinis | reverse complement strand
GAGGCCAATTTCTCCACTGACAGGAGCCTCAATAGACCAGAATGCAATGCAGCAACAAGACATGAGTTTTGAGTTAAGATGTACAACTCTTTTTCTCAACTGGAAAAACTTTCCATCTTTCCATCTACATGTATAACCAACAGCTGAATGCAACAAGTTCAGGCACGTTATCTGGTGGTTATCGAAAGGAATTCTGGGAAATGTAGGAACCACTACCTGAAGTAGAAGTAGACAAGGCAGGTTGAGGGAAAGTGGGTTCACCAAAAAAAATAATTACAACAATCCATCACAAAGTAAGTTCAGGAGAGTGGAATCTTCCTTTAAGACTGAATGTAGTTCAGTGTTGCTGCTTGTCAGACACACTGAATAAGACAAAAACATTTATATAAAGTAGCGGTTGTTGTGCTGTTTTGACCTTGATTTTGTGAACATCTGAATGAGAAGGCAGTCTGCTGTGGGTTTGTGAGTAAATGGGTGACATTTTCAATATTATCATGCATTTCCTTTAAATAAAAGATGTGAGGTCAGATGCTCTTGTCTGGCTCCAAAATGTAGAATGTCGATGCTGCGTCATTTTCATGCATGTACTTTGGCGAGTATCGTGAGTATTTATACATTCATTTCTGGGTTCTGCATACTCTGGGTTTTGTAGAATGAATGCCTACTTCATTCATTTTTCATCTCCTCTTGTGGAGTAAAGTCAAAAGTATTTGTGTCTAAGCTCCATGAGTAACCCCATAAAAATTGAAGGAGTCGTTTTGGAACATGCCGTGGCTTTAAAAAAAGAAAATAGGTAATGAATGAGCAGGATAAAGGCACGCACTGCAGGATGACAAGGATACATATATAATATATGGAGAGAGTGCATGCTACCGGTGGCAGAGTGAACACACGCATTCAGCTCAGGAGCAGGGTGACCCAAATAGTGGCAATGATATTTTGAGAGCGTGTGAGTCATGCAATCCAAAACAAGGCAGGGTGTGAAACGACTTCTTCAGAGCTCAGTAGGCAGAGCGGAGAAGTGGATGGGTCGTGGGAGGAAGGTGGAGAAGGAGCATAGTAGGCTCCATGTGTGGAAATCTGCTCCGTCTAGCTCTCTGGGAGAGTCGTGGATGTTTGCAAATTCAGGCCGAGCTGCTTCCAGGGCGGCAGTGACAGGTGGCCGCTTTAAAACACTTTGCAAAAGGTTATTAGAAGTATTCATTACCAAAACAAGATCCATGCATCCTGAAATAAAAGGATCCAGTCTGTAAACATGTTATCATTTGGTTGACCAATGATTAAAGTCACCTAAAATCTTTTTGAACAAATCCTGATTATTTAAAATTGTGTGTTATCATTTTGTAAAAGTAGGTCTCAAAGGTAGGTTTCAAATGGTAGATATCTCAGATTAAAAAAATAGGGAAATAATTCTGCACACTGCAAATAAAAGGCTAGGACAAAAAAGTCTAGTTAAAAAACAGAACTAATTTATTGCATAAGTGCCCAACTTAAAGGTCCAAGTGAAAAAAGAAATATATTTACAAAAGAACTAGGGAGCAAACGTTTTTAGCTACATGCTGTCCTAGCCTTTTATTTGCAGTGTGCAGAATTATTTTCCTATTTTTCTAGTTTATAATAATTCATCTTTCATCTTTCCTTTTTTCTCTGATATCTCAAATTGGAATTAAACTATCTTGAGCTTCATGATTTTCATGTTGGTGCATTCTGGGCAACCCCTTATGCATGTTATTGTCATGGTTATAAAAACGTATCTCATTTACTTGGTGCCATTGAGCCCCCCACCACTCTCATCTCCCTGTCCATTTCCCGTCGTCCTCGCCATTTACAATTTAATGCAATGCCAACAAATCGAATCCTCGATCCATGACGTCACCATGTCCGTCACCCTAGCCTCAAGCCTGTGTAGTTGGCAACCAGCGTCCCAATAAAACACCTTATTTCTATGCGTCCCTGCATGTTGGCAGTAAATGTGAATCAGGGGGTTAACAAATAGCACCCAGGAGGACTATTTAGGCGTCTCTGTCCCTGCCTGACTTTGCCGTTGGACACTGCTGCCCAGACACAAAGGGGAACAATTGAGAAAAGATGGCTTCCATTTGTATAGCTAATAAATAATGCAGGGCAAAAAAAGATACCTAAAAAAAGATTCTTGTGGTGCGGTTGTAGGTCAGTTCAGTGTTTTAAGTAAAAGTGAATAGTGTGATAAGGTGGATTTGTTTCCAAATTTAGCTTACTGTGACACAGTAAGCTAAATTTGGGCCCTTCCCTCTTTGGTCCTAGTTGCTACTCCAATGCACTGCGAGTTCTCTCTCAGCTCAGTTAACCTACACAAACAGCTGGTTTATTGGCTTCGTTAGCTAGCTAGCCAGCAGGCTAATTTAGCAAACCAACTGATAATGTTAACATGCGACTACTAGCCACTACTAACCTAACACTCGTTAAAATATGTTGACAACAGAACAGTGATAGATAACCAGATACTGTGGTTAGCTAGCTAGCACACTGACATCTAAACAAAACATCGATCAAATCAACCAAATCAATCAAAATCAATTCCCAGTCAAAAACAGCACAGAAATTAACCACATCTATTAAATTCTGTTGAGACGCCAAAGTCATACATTTAGAAACACAAACAGCTGTTCACAGCTATTGTTGCCCAAGAGCTGAAGACCTCCAAAATGGCCGCCAGAGGGCGTGTTACATTACCTGAAAGGCCTCTATTGGATAGGAAGGGATTAATGAATGAAACCTATCTTAAATAGAGGAAAGGCATAGGTGGGTGGGGGTTTATAGGCTTAAGTCATGCACATACAGTCTTTATGTTTTAAATTGACTCATGTTATATGTTATCCCACTTTTTCCTGTACTGTTTTTATTGAGCTTTACTGTAAACATTCAAAGACAGGGTAAAACATACAACGATGCACATTTAGACGTGGCAAAACAAAAACAAACGTATGAAGCATACTTAACATGCTAAAACATAATCAAACATTGGGACATATGCACACCCCAAAATACCATGCCCCAATTCCCCACTGCACTGCTGAATTACATTTGTTTGTTTGGTTGGTTTTACCACTTTCCTCTGTGCTTTACTGCTAACTGCCCCACATATCAATAGCAGTAAATTAAATCTGACTGCATCTGCATTCCCATGCTACATTCCCACAAGGAGCATGGGGTAGAGTGTGTTTATTTGTTGCTCTTGCTAATAGATTGCTCCTCTCTCTGGAGTCCATTCAAATTGATGCAAGTTAATTAAAGTTGCCTTAGTTCTCTGTCTTTCTCAAGAGTAAATGAATGAAATTGAATTTTCAGTATCTTGGTATTGCTCGTACACCAAGCCAGTGTATAGAACATAATGGTTCAAGCATCTGAAATGTCTTGAAATGAATTGATATTGGATTTGTATTGATGTCATTCTGTTTTTCTCTTTTCTCCTCTTTCTAATCTCCTCTTCTCTCTTCTCTTCACCCTCCCCTCTCTCCTCTACTCTCCTCTCCTGTAGTTTGTTGCCTTTGCATCTTTGTTCTTCATCTTGGTCTCCATCACCACCTTCTGCCTGGAGACCCATGAGGCTTTCAACACCATCATTAACAAAACCGACAAAGCGCGGAATGACAGTCTGTCGGACCTGGGCCCGCAGTATGAGATTGAAACTGACCCGGCGCTCACCTACGTGGAGGGCGTTTGTGTCTTCTGGTTTACCATCGAGTTCCTGGTGCGTGTGATCTTCAGCCCGGACAAGCTGGAGTTTGTAAAAAGCGTGCTCAACATCATCGACTTCGTGGCCATCCTGCCCTTCTACTTGGAGGTAGGGCTGAGCGGCCTTTCGTCGAAGGCAGCCAAGGATGTGTTGGGGTTCCTCAGGGTGGTGCGCTTCGTCCGTATCCTGCGTATCTTCAAGCTAACGCGTCATTTCGTGGGGCTGAGGGTGCTGGGCCACACGTTAAGGGCCAGCACCAACGAGTTCCTGCTGCTCATCATCTTCCTGGCGTTGGGGGTGTTAATTTTTGCCACGATGATCTACTATGCCGAGCGCATCGGCGCCAGCCCCAACGACCCCACCGCTAGCCACCACACCATGTTCAAGAACATCCCTATTGGCTTCTGGTGGGCCGTGGTCACCATGACGACACTGGGCTATGGCGACATGTATCCACAGACGTGGTCAGGCATGCTGGTGGGCGCGTTGTGCGCCTTGGCGGGGGTGCTGACGATAGCCATGCCCGTGCCCGTCATCGTCAATAACTTTGGGATGTACTACTCTCTGGCCATGGCCAAGCAGAAGCTGCCCAAGAAGAGGAAGAAGCACATCCCACAGGCGGTGCAGGGAGGCTCCCCCACCTACTGCAAAGCCGATCTCAACACCACCTGCAACAGCACCCAGGGTGACCTGTGCCACGTCAAGGGGAGCAGGGTGCTAGAACGCAACCGCTCAGGTAAGACTGCCACGCGACCACACCTCCACACTGCAGCTCAGGCTACGGTCTCTCGGCAGCAGCAGGGAGGGGGTTATTTATGTAACTACAAGGGGAATCCATAAGGGACTTCATCTCAGGTACAGAGCTATGGCCATTTGACAGATTCCCCCCCGAGACTAGAAATGCTTTTCTCCCTCGAGAGTCACAAGCACCATGGCGGCTTCCCCATAAAAGATTGAGCGCTTTCGCCTCGCAGCTTTGCCTTGTCTCCGGTTGCCACAGTGATAAGGGAGGCGATGCGAAAGGTATTGAGAGTAGGAGATGAGAGTGATTGTGTTGAAATATTTCATGTTGATAAGAATTCAGTCGGAGAGGGAAGCAGTCCCAGTGTTGAAGTCTTTTTTTTTTCAGTAGGGATTGTTCATTTGTTGTTTGGACCGTAGGTGGCTGTTTTTCCCTCTAGGCTCGTGTCAGTAATTTACTCTGACACATCTGATATTGATGGAAATTAGTGTTGACCTCAGTATACTGACTTACTTTGAATTCTAGTACAGACACTCCTGAGGGTAGGTGCACACTCCGGGTTCCTCACAGTCTACTTGTTTATTAGGTCTGTAATGCTTATATTTAATAAGCATAGAATAATTCATGTTTCAAATGAATGCAAAAACAGAATCAATCTGCTTTAGTCGCCTGTGAGATTTCCTTAGAAGTTATTTGAAATACAAAGTCTGAAAGGTTTGTTTCCTGTTTTGCGTCCCCAAGACCGCCTTATGCCTTATGTTTGCATGTTGAAAGGTTTTATTCCATATATAACCATTTGGACAAATGCAAGGAGGGAATATATATATTGTGTGTGTGTGTGTGTGTGTTTAACATATAACATTTAGCATTTTTGGTTTTCCAAAATGGGTATCCTTCAGTGGATATGTATATACACTGTTGATTGAAACAAACAAGCTTTGTTTGACAGTATTGATTCAATGTTATTTTGGGTATATATTACGTATTTTTTGGGGTATATATTACCCATCATTTTGGATATATATGATGTATTGTTTTGGTTATATATTACGTTATATTGAAATATAATATTTTGGCTAACCTACCTACAGCTAATTTTCAAACTGTCATTTTAATCAACTTGCTGCCTGCTCCTGATTTTCCTAAAAGCTAAAATGCGGGAAAAAAAATTTGAATTAAATTTAATTAGTTCTGCAGAAATTCTCTATAGGATGGATGTTACTATATGAATATTGTTGTATTATATTGATCATTTTTATAGAATATCAATAGTATTATGTTACTGTTATACTGTATATATATATTTAGACTCCCAAATGCCTGACAAATACAGACATCTAAAAAACATGTTTTCCATCCTTGTAAGCCCTCTGATTGGCTGGTGTGAGTGTGACTCACGGTGTGAGTCTCTCCCATTGACTCTGCACACCGTATGACCTTTGACCTCTATTGTGCTGCACAGTGGCGCTTGTGACATTTGGTGCCATGCTTTTAATGTGGGAGGCTGTTTGATGTTTGTCATGACTGTCATCCCTTGACCATCCCTTCGCACCCTCCTCCCTCTCCCCCCGACACACCCTCATAACCCCCCCCCCACACACACACACACACTCCCCCACCTCCCCTCCCCTCTCCACCCCATCACCCTTTCTCTCTATGCTTGGATAGAGCTGAAACGCTCCAGAAGTAAGTTTCCCATTCATTTTTTCCATAGGGAATTCGATTATTAGCTGTAACATTTTAAAGGTGCAAGGCAGATTTACCACGAGTTATCAGATTGTGAAACGGATATACTGTACATGTTCCTGTAGACGCCATCTGTCAATCTGATCTCAGCTTTGTTGTTAAGAAATTCCTGAGTATTCCTGAGTTCCTTGTGTAATAATTACCCACAGGCTTTAGCGAGTTCCCCACCAATCAGAGAGGCCGCTGTTACTCGTATGGCGCCTTCATGTCATATGGGAAGAAGCGTAAGAACGGGACGACGTTCTCGTTGGTACAACTCGGAATCGTTCACATGTTTAACTTTAAGAATTAAAAATCAACCATAAACTAAGTGCAGCAGCCATTGCTCACAAATAGACTTGACTGTATTACTGTGAATATAACTGATAGTTTTGATTTTTATTGTATTGGACTGCCGACATCGGTGGATTCCCTGCTATGTTTACCGCTTGTGTTGACACACTGAAGTGTCAATATGTGGGAGAAATTGCAAAAAAGTCCCATTTATCCAAATTGTATTAACCACTAGAACATTGATGTGAACGTTTTTTCCCAGTCGGCAGGTCGTATTTACAGTAAATCCCGTATGACATAAGTGTGGCGTTAGAAATGTTGCCCACTGAGATCCAGACCAGAGCGAAGTAACGTCGCCTAGCAACCTGTATCAGTGATTTGACGACGCACCATCGTGGTTGAGGTGAAGTGATGGAGGAGAAGGGTGTGCAAAATCATTACAAATCATTAAACACTACCATATTATTACATATTATTCAGCATCACTGTTGAAGATAAGGGAAACAGAATCGATGACATCACTCTGTACCGTATGGGATGAGTCGTTCATTCGCTCCAGTCTTGTTGCCTTTTTTTTTGTCATATATTTTTTTCTGAATCTGTTGTTATAAGCTTGTGATTCCTCTCATAGCTGGTTGGTTCGGCTCAAAGCTTAAGATTTTCTGGGAAAAATGAATGGGAAATTTACTTCTAGAACCCAGGCCGCTTAAAAAAAAGGAACGTTTCAGCTCCATAACCCGTCCCGATTGGTTCCCCCTGCAGTTCTGTCGGCGGACTGCAGCGGCGGGAGCGACCTGACCATGTCGCCGGAGGAGAGGGTCCCGATGCGGAGGTCCAGCACCCGGGACCAGGACCGCCGGAGCGGGGGGACGTGCTTCCTGCTCGCCGCTAGTGACTACAGCTGCCCCGCAGACGGAGGGATCCGCAAAACAGGTAGCCGCCTCTCCCCTCTGGACAGCTGCCATTACCCAGCATGCAATATGGAAATTATGAGGCTCTTTTACATGGCTTAGTGGAACTTTTATGTTTAAGTATCTATAAAATTGATCATGCAAGCCATTTCATGAAAGCGGAGTATTGTCTTTATTTCTGGTAGAGCTATAAAAGGCATGCAAGGTTGTTATTGTCTATTAGAATCATTCTGAAATTCATGCATGTTGTTGTTCATTAATAGTGATTCATGTTTTATTCACTGTTCGTTGTTCATGCGCCTGGATTAGGTTTCATCTCAAGGGGATTTCCTGTGACTGTACTTGTTTGTATCGGTATGACTAGAATATTCTTTTAAAAAACTCAAAAAAGCAGAGCGTGAACCAGACATGTTTACCAGAAAAAACACATGATATCAGAGCACAACATGTTTTGAGTGAAGTTTAGAATAGATCTTAAAAGCAGTGAATACATCAGTCAAGATCCTCATCCGCTGATCCGTATCCTTAGTGCCTGGGACACCAACATCCCTGGAGGGGGGGAGTCTGTATGTTCAGCCCTAGTCAGCTCAGGTAACGTAACCTCAGGACCCACGGGGAGCTGCTGCTGCTGCTGCTGCGGCTCCACAGCGATACACAGCACAACTTTTTCGGCAATTCTGAGGGGCAACAGCGTCCGTGGAGCTGACTCAGAACTGTTGCTTCATTTACAATTTATTTAAGTTTTCTTGTTGCCAGGAAACACTTGAATAAATGTCTGACCCTGTGTCTCACTTTGTTGGCTGTTGCCAGGACCGTTGCGCATCTACATTGCCCAAATAAATTGCCTAGTGTAACATCAGCTTTAAGGTGATGATACACCAGCAAATGTTTCAGGCAGATTTGGGGCAAATTTGCAATGAAATGGGCAATGAGCATGAGCGATAGGGAAATGGTGGCAATGGGCAAAGAAGGCAAAAAATGTTCAGGGATGCCTGACAATTTTTTAGGCTTGGAGGAATGAAAATGGATAAAGAAACATGTTTTCCTCCAATGAACTCATAAATGTCAGGTAGTTTGACTTCTTCATTCATATCATTACTGAAGTCACATGAAATTTGATACCAGAGTAGTGTTGCAGGCTGCTAACATTTGCTGCTGCTAAAAGGAAGCAGTGTCTCAGCTGATCACCAGTAAACACATCATTCACATTCAAATCAAGTAAACATCATGAACTTGTAATTATAAGGTTCTGTCTGAGTGGAGTGCAGTTCTGATGCTGAGCAACAAACATTTGACATCCCAGCTGGAAAACTGTTATTAACAACTGTTACTGTTATTAGCTGTTATACTTTCTTCCTTTTTAAATATTTAACCCCAAAAGGTTATTTTAAAAAAATAACACCACACAGGCATTAAGTAACATTCAAAGATCATGAATATGTGGATGACTCAATTGTGATTTTAAAAAAACAAACAAAAAATCTCAGATAGAACCTTATAATTCCAAGCTCAGGATATGTTGTCATTACTAGGCATCAACATTTATAGGAATGAAGAAGTCAATTTACCCGAGTCAAAAGTTATGAGTTGACTCTTATCGCACCGCCTGGATGACCCATTTCTTGCTTCTGATTGGACAATGTTGCAACTTTGCTGGCAAAGTTTGCTACAGATAAAGCTTGAAGAATACATTGTTTCCAATTAGAAATACTGCCAACAAAATTTGCCTTCAAATTTTGCTGTCAAGTCCGTCTGAAATATTTGCCTGTCAATCATCGCCCTCAGTCCTGTCGCGGTGCGTCGGCGGAAAGGTCAGACTGACGAACACTTTGACCCGAGCTAAAGGTCGTCACGAAGTTAACATCTGTTAAATTCCCAGAATGCCTTGTTGCTGCTCCATGCAGTTTCAAAGGAATACTATAAAGGTCATGACCCAAAGTGTATAAAGAGAGCAACAGACAGTAGAACTGAGGTGATGCTGCAGTCAGCGTGGTACAGTAGGAGTTCAACGCCACCAAAATGTGTCTCATAAAACACATTATTTTTGTAAAATACATCAGAGGTGGTCAGTGGTGGAAGAAGTACTCAGATCTTGTACTTAAGTAAAAGTAGAAATACCACAGTATAAAAATACTCTGTTACAAGTGAAAGTCCTGCATTCAAAATGTTGCTTAAGTAAAAGTACAAAAGTATTAGCATCAAAATGTACTTAAAGCAACAAAAGTAAAAGTACTCATTATGCAGAATGGCCCATTTCAGAATAATACAGTATATATTATATTATTGAATTCTAATTATTGATGCATTAATGTGTAAGCATCACTTTAATGTTGCAGCTGGAAAAGGTGGGGCTGATTTCCACTACTTTATATACTGCTGGGTATCTTACAGTAATCTATAATAATACATCACAATTTATTAGTTGATTATATTTTGTATTAATAATCTGAATCTGCAAAGTAACTAGTAACTTAAGTTATCAGATAAAGGTAGTGGAGTAAAAAGTACAATATTTCCCTCTGAAATGTTGTGGAGATAAAAGTATAAAGTAGCATAAAATGGTAATACTCAAGTAAAGTACAAGTACCTCAAAATTGTACTTAAGTACAGTATTCGCGTAAATGTACTTAGTTACTTTCCACCTCTGGAGGTGGTAGAAGTACACAAATTCCTTACTCAAGTAAAAGTGCAAATACTCATCTAAAAATAAACTATAGTTGAAGTACCATTTGAAATCCTTTACTCAAGTCAAAGTACAAAAGTGCATGGGCTTAAATTTAGTATGAAAGTATAAAAGTAAACTAGTCGTCTAAAAAAGTAATTCTAATGAACTAAACTGGTTTTCTGTTGAGCGTTCCTCTGAATCCCAGATGGTCTGCAGCTCAGATCACCAACGTTAATCCTCTGCTCTCTCTTGTTGCTTCTCTCTTCTTCGTGTTGCTTCTCTCTCTCTGTCCCTTTCCCTCCTTTTTGGTGTCGCTTTGCTGAACAAGCAGCCGATCACATTCGTTGTCTGATGCAGAAAAAAAAAAATCAGCAGATGATTTCCCGAGATTAACGAGTCTGTTTTGAAAATGTTCGTGAGTAAAAAGTATAGATTTTTCTTTTGAAATGTATAGTGAGTAAAAGTAAAAAAGTCTTCAGTGAAAAAAAAGTACAGATACTTAATACTTAAGTACAGTAACAGTAAAGTATTTTTACTACGCGTTACTCTGAAATACATTAACGTCTCGTCAGTCTTGTTTGGAACGGACAAAAATAACATTTAGGGAGCATGTAGAGCCGGAAGCGTGTTCGTCAGATTAATTCCTCCATTTTATCTCAGACATCTCGAGGCATTAACGTTGTTAATCTACACAGTAATGTGGAACTCCGCTAAGCCTCCGCTAATTGCCTCCTATCAGAAGTTAACTGCCTCTCCAGAAGGCGATCTGAACGCTGCTCCCCGTGTTATTGCTCCACATCCTGCTAGTAAATTGAAGATTTTTTTTTTTATTGAATTTGGGGCGTATTGAACATTACCGGGTTTTACAGTCGATGTCGTTCATATAAAAGGATAATACAATATTTAGGTTCACGTGGAGAGCCGTATTCACGAACACACTGCAGGATATGTATTATTCCGGCAGGGTTTCTTTTTTATGATTCATATTTTTATTGGCATTTTCCAATAGCATACACATGTACATAACATACATTTGAGTAGAGTAGTTTGCAGACATCCAACAATAATGGCATGTATATTTGTACATGGAAACACACAGAACAACCCCCCCCCCCAAAAAAAAAACCCAAAAACAAACAATAAAATGAACAGAAAAAAACAAAAACAAAACAATCTCATCATAGCACAATATCTCACTCAGCTTTGATCATGACAATGACAAAAATAGTAACCAAATAGTTAAATACAATACAGGCTAAACCAGATCTACAAAGAAAAAGAAAAAGAAGGAAAAAAGACAGAATATAGGCCTAACTGAGATTGACACAGTACCAAGCCCTAGTCTGGACCTCTAATATTAGATAAATATTTTTCCCATTTCAAATTATAATCTTCTACCCTATTCATGAGTCTGAATATGCTCATGATGAAATTCAGATAATGTGTTGATGTTTACAGCGTTGCACAGCTGAGTCTTCACAGAGTCTGGCAGTAAAGCGAAGTGCGGCCCAGACCCTCCGGGAGCCCAACATGGCGGTCTCCTCGCAGCAGGGGGGGGGGGGGGGGGCTCCTCGCAGCCTCGTTTTTTTTTCCCCGTCGTGGGCGGGCGTCAGCTGCGCCCTCGTCTCTGCCGCTTCAGTCGGCGGTCGCGGTCGCCGCCGCCACCGCCCGCCGCCGCCGCCGCCACCGCCCGACGCTCATGCATAAAACATGAGGTCCTTTCTACTCCCCGCTACCTGTTGGCGCACACCCAGGCTGCCCTTTGTTCCGCCCGCTCGGCTGGTTCTGAAGCGGCTGCGGTTTATTTACACCCTTCTCTCTGTGAAACAAATGGTGCCGTATGCGGTATGGTAATGAGGCAACGTTCCATTAGCTGTTCCTCGTCAGTGTTTACGCCAGCTGATTGGCATGCTCCATTAATGATCTGGCTGCTTTGGCTTGCTTGTTTATTTTGCACAAAACGGCCGAATGCAAATTTGTCAGAGTGCGTCACGTGTTGCATCTTTAGAGGTTTCAGCTGCTGTACAGAGAACATTTGTAAAGATAATTTAAGCATCAGTATTTAAGGGCTTTTTCATTCATCCTCATCATCATCAGTATGTATACTGTTTGGATGCAAGTCTATGTTATATTTTGCAAGTAATTTGCATGTTTTTAGGCTTAAATCACTTACTGTATATAAATACACTTGGGTTTCTATTTATGACTGTTGTGTATGTAACTCAATGTGCCAAAATGTGAATCAACAGTTTATACAAGCATTAGTAAACCAATCATCATTTGACGTATAGAACATTTTTTGAAGATTTTATGGCAAGTTAATGCTTTATCAATTTCTTGTGAGAGAAAATACTAATGATGATGTCATGAGATGAACCAATTATGTATGGATTATTCTTCAACACTGCTATTTTAAGAATAACACTAGCTCTAATATGGATTTGACTCTTGCAAATTGTAGTTTTAGTTCTACAAACATTTCTCAGAAGCAGAGCTGCTCTGGGGGCAGAAATAATCTGATTGGTTGAATTAAACCTCAGTGGGCGGAGCCAAAGAGCAACAGTTTTTCAGAGCCGCAAGTTAGCTAACTGACAAAGAAGGAACTCTGGTCAAGTCGTAAATACAAAATGTAAAAGGTAATTACTCATTTTTTTTCCATTCATTCATGACCATGACATTCATGATGTTGAAGGTCAGCAGCTAGCTAACTAGCTTTCCTAGACTAGTATGGCTAGTTTGAACTTGAAGGTCAGCTAGGCTAACTAGCTAACCTAGATAACTCAGTATGGATAGATTGTATTTTTTCAGTTAGAAGCAGAGCATTAGGCTTCATAACATTAGCTTCCTCCTCTCTTACCTCTTGTCTTTTTCACTGGACATCAGTTACTTAGCCAGAAAAATTGTGGTTCTTTGGCTCCGCCCACTGAGGTTTTATAATTTCTGCCTCCAGAGCAGCTCTGCATCTGAGAAATGTTTCCAGTACTTAACTAAAACTCTAATCTGCCTTACTCTCATTGTCAGAAAATGTTTTGTGCATGCTCTCACCATGCAGTGTGTCTCACTCCTGTCTCCTGTCTTGTCCCGGTTCACTCGGCTGGCTTGGACTTGGACCGTTGCCTGCCTGCCTGCCTGCCTGCCTGCCTGTGTGTGTTCATGTCCTGTTCCTGCACAACCACCACCACCACCACTACCACCACCACCACCACCTCTCTGTCGCCCCCCATCTGAAGGCTATGAGAAATCCCGGAGCTTAAACAACATAGCGGGCATGACTGGCATGGCTGGTAACGCCCTGAGGTTGTCTCCTGTGAGCTCGCCCTACGGATCGCCCTGCCCGCTGCGGCGCTCTCGCTCCCCCATCCCCTCCATCCTGTGAGAAGTCTGGCCCAACCGCTCCCCCAAAATAAGCCACCTCCCTTTGGTATTATAGCTGAACTCTGTAATAGATATTGTGAATAGTGGTTAAGTACTTAACTTTGTAGCTAAGGCTAATGTTAGCGGCTTGGGCTACCTGAGCAAATCTTCACTCTCCCCTTTCCCTGAAGGTAGATGTGCTTAGCCAACTTCCTAAAGTAACTTGTTAGTTCTCCTGTCACTTGGAGTTCCCTTTAGCTCAATATCGTCGTACTTTAAGACTTGCAATAAATGGACTCTGACTGGTGGCTTCAGAAGTAGCAGCCATAACATTTAATAAAGGACATATTAATAATCAGGGATATTAGATGTTGCTATATTTAGATACCTTGAAAAAGATGTGCTTCCAAAAAGAGAGAGATGTCACTTCATGTTAACCTCATATGACTGTGACTTTGTCTTTGGTTTGCTACTTTATTTTTGGGTTAGGGAGGGAGGGAGCGGGGGGGGGGGGGCAGGTTGGGGTGGAGAATTTGTCTTTTGGACTGTGTTTCGATTCACACAAGCACATGCACAGTCTGTCACTCTTCACCTGCTGCTGGGCCTGCTCATGTTTGCATGGATCATCCTGTACCATCGTCTGCAGCGCTGTGGCGAGGGGAGGAGGGCCGAGGAGACAGTGAGGAGACGCTTTATGTTGGAAAATGTTTTTTGTTTTTTTTTGGGGGGGGGGGGGGGGGGGGGGGAGGTGGAGGGCGGGAGGGATGCACTCAACTTGTATTGTGTCTCATTGTGCCATCGGCTTTGCCTACAATCCACCAAGGAGACCGAACACTAAAAAACACACAGAATGCCAACTGGGTATTCGTTCCTCTCTGCATGTGGGTTGTGCTCGTCTGCTGCTATTTCCAATTAACTTTTCTCCCCCCCCCCCCCCCCCCCCCCACTCCTCTTCCCTCTGTGTTTTTCTTTGACGGACCGCCGCCATGTTGCCAAGCTGAAGTGTCTCTGGTTGTTTACTCACAGATAACTGCAAAGAGGTTGTCTTTACTGGTTTCACACAAGCAGAGAGCAGCGTTCTATCTTAATGGCTTGGGGGAAGGCGCCGCCATGGCGGACAGGTAACCTTGTCCTTGTGAACGGGCGTGTGGGTCAGAGAGCAGTGCAGAGGCCTCCGCCCTCCTCCTCATCAGCTGTGTTTTGGTTTTTTTGTGTGTGCACTGAAAAAGGGGGTAATTCAATAATCTTATGAGGAGATTAAGTGTATTACTGCACAGACAAACAGATTACAAACACACACTCATTCACCACACACACACACACACAATTGCTAAAACCTTGATAGCAGCATTACAGGTGCTGCCTGTAGCATTTTAACATCAATAAATCATTACTGTATTCATTTTGAGATTGTAAACAAACAAATCGCCTCTACTGCATCAGATTTTGTGGGAAATCTGCTGGATTGCTTTGTGGCATGAAGTCATTTTGCTTTACAGTACAAAACCATTTTACGTTGCAATTAATACACAACTTTATTCCAGTTCCACTACTCTAACTGCGTAGTTTCAACTTCATATTAGCTTACCTCGTCAGAATGCATGTGAGCCGTTATCAAGGGCTGTTGTCAGCTCTCCTCCTTCTTCTTCTTGCTCTTCAAAATAAACACGTGGAGCGGGATAAGTAGCTTAACAACATCCTCTGTGCATGAGAAATTCCATGAGAAATTTGGTCTTAATTTTGAGAAATACAAACTGCTACACATACCACCTTCACACATCAGATTCTACTTTCTACACGGTGGATATCCAAACCTCCAACTATACTCTCACTGGAAACTGAAAGACTGAACTGTGCTTTCCCAGGCAGGTTGACATGAATTCCCTCAAAATGGTTTTATGTGTCAGTAAATCTCCTCTCCAACTGAAGCAGCCTTTTTGTTTTATTGAAAGGCGAAGTAATTTATTATTGATGAGAGTTTTTGTGACACACAGACACACACACACACACACACATGCTGCTGTGCACCAACAGGTGTGGGACAGCAGACATTCCCATTCAGCGATGTGCCTCGCCCGACCGACTGTATGTCTATACCAGTAGCACAAGGTTGCTTAGCAACTGGCTCACAGTTAGATACATCTTACACATAGCTTGGCAAAAAGTCAGCCAATTAAAAGAGGAGCTCTCGCTAACATTTCTCTTTGTCTGCATACCAAATTATTGAATCACCCCCACCAAACCATTGCAATATACAATAGAGCTTTTATAATTATAAATATATGCTCAAAGAACGCCATAGATTTGTATTATGTTCTTGTTTATATTATCTTATTATAGGCCTACAGCTTTTGTGCATATATTGAAAATAGCCAGTGTCTGCATGTCAGTTCTTCTAAAATGATGCTCAACAGAGACAGATGCATTTCTGATATTTAGAGATGTGACCTGTTTATATTTTATTCAGACAATTCATTTCCTATTTGAATGACGGTGGGATAAGACTGTCATCAGTGTGAGGACCTATTGCAGTGAGTGGATCCCGTTTGGAGCCATAAGGCCCCGCCCACAGGACATTATCGACCAGGATGGACGCAAAAACCCATTGACTGACAGCCACCCGGCCCACGGCTCAGTGAGCGGGAGAGGAACTTAGCGATCAAAGGGAATTCTGGGAATCGGAGGACTTTGAAGAAGCATTTACCTTTCCGGAATTTTTTTTTGTTTTTGTTTTTGTTTTCTTTTCCTATTTTGGACTTGAGCCGAACTGGCACACTGGAGAAAAAAAAAAAAAAAAAAAAGGAAAGCAAAGAAAACTGGACAAACTCCTTAAAAAGAGGCTAGCTACTGTATAGATATTGTTCTTGTAAATAAGACGACAACACAGCACATCTGGGCCAAGAGGCTCCGCCCACTCATCTGTCTTTTGATGGCGAGTCAGGTAACAAGGTCGTTGGTTGCTAAGTTGCGCCGTGACACACGTCAATCACTTTACTTGCTGTGGTTTCCCTCCTCGCAATAAGTGTATTAAGATGTATCAGTTGAGG
The DNA here is from genome assembly GCF_046629955.1 of Centroberyx affinis. Taxonomy (NCBI): domain Eukaryota; kingdom Metazoa; phylum Chordata; class Actinopteri; order Beryciformes; family Berycidae; genus Centroberyx; species Centroberyx affinis. The sequence goes on along the minus strand of NW_027284280.1, from coordinate 7,843 downwards.
CACTTTGTGTTCTAAAAATGGAGTGTATTCATATATGAAATTCTACATACAGTATATACAGTATAGAGAGACAAACGTGCTAAGTTGAATAAATGTGACATTATGGTCATCATTGCTTTTGTTTCCCTTGGTAATTTTCAGTGGATTAATTGCTCTGCTGTGTGTTTAAATGTGTGTATCCTAAAGCTCCAGGGTCAGATCTGCAGTTTGTGAGGCCAGGTCAGTGCAGACCAGGGAGTGTACTAGATGCTGTCACTCTTCCAGTCCGTTTTTTTTAGCACATAGACGAATGAACCTGAGTCCCCCCTGTGATGTACTCGCCGTTGTAGAAGTCCCGCGCCACGCAATTAACCCGCATCTACCCTGCATTAGTGCTGCAGACGCTTGTTTTCTTGAAGGTTTGTACAGTAGAAGCAGTTGTACCAAGATCATTCCTTGTAACTTCCGATGGCTTAAAAAAAACAGAAAAAAAAACAGAAAAAAAACAAAAACAGCATAACTTCTTCCAAACATTTCCCTCTCGGGGGGGCGGAGCAAAAGTGTAGCAGTGGTTTAGCAAGCGTGCCGTAAAGAGCGGGACTTCTACATCGGCCGCATCTGTACGGTAGCAACTCTCATGTACCCGACAAATCCGATCCGATTTGCAATAAGCACCCAAAAACGAAAAAAAGCGCCGATCCACACTGTGATTTCAGCAACCCGTTAAAACAAGGACAGAGAAGAAAAAAACAGTCTAAACAGCAGCAGCTACAAAGCCTGACGGAGAGAGGATTGATCCGCGACTCCAGGAACCGGTCCGTGTTTCATGCCGGTTGCGACCTGCACAGTGGTTGGCTAGCTGTCGAGCGTCGCCCCGTACCCACAATCCTCCTTGTGTAGTACACACGCTGCTTTACTCTTTGAATTAACAAAGGGGAACCGTTCATTGTGTATTTTTAGGACGACGTTGTAACTTGAAAAGGTGTTTATTTTTTTGAATCCAGAACATGTATTTTTGTGTCTACTGTTGTAAAAGTCATGGTAGTCCGATGCTGTGCTTCTCCATCTTGTCCTCAAACTGTCAGGCTTTTGATCCAAGTTCATGTTTTGTATGTTTTACTGTGAGGAAAAATTCTAGTTTGAAGTCTGTATTTGTGGAGCCTTTTGTTGGCATTCTAAAGTGCATGCTGAAAAAAAAATCATTATGTCAAATTGTAAAAAAACAAACAAAAAAAAACAATGAAGAGATGACATACTGTATATCACGTTCAAAACAATGTGTATAGAGTAAAGGTAAATGCTATGTGAGAGATTCACATAAACTATTTATCTTTTAACTGATCGTTTGTTTCTTTGCTTCATATCACTGCATGACAAGTGTGATGTTTTTTTCTCTGATTGAGGGTTTATTGACAAAAAACTTTGCACCAATCAGACAACTCACAGCCTAAATGTGGATTTCCCTGCAAAGTAACAATTCATTTAAAATGGTATCTACCTGTTTGATTGTCAACATTTCATTCAGACTATTCAGACTCTTTTCAGATACAAATGACAGAGATAGCGCTCCGGTTTTATCTCACAGGTTAAAGCTGCACTAGAGGGAATTTGGCATGTTGGCAGCTCCAAATGGCAGTGAGAGGTAACTGTTTGAACTTCAGTACCGAGAAATCCTGTGCAGTGAGGTCAGTAAACGTCACACAGCAGCTCATGTTTACCAACCGGCCGGTCTGTGATGCTTTATACCAAAGAACCAAAGAGACAGAGGTTCTCAACCTTTTTAGCTCCTGACCCCTTAAAAAGAAGCGATTTCTACTCTGTGAAGAAGTGTGAAGAGTTCAACCAAACAATAATTTTCCGTTTTCAGGTTGTTTCATTTGATTCATTATCAGAGGAGGCTGAGAGGCTGAAAACTATTCAATGTTTCACAAGAAAAAAAAAAATCTGAAAAAATAGACTTGATAATACATTTTTACAGTGGAAACAGAAACTTTTTTCCTATCCCATAAATCATCTTGCAAGCCCCCAAAACTACCTCGCGACCCCCTGGAGGGTCACGACCCTCAGATTGAGAACCACTGGTTTAGGACAGTGATTCTCAACCTTTTTTATATCAAGGACCCCAAATGTAGTACATATTAGAGCCACGGACCCCCATTTGATGAGATTTTGTCTCTCGGACTCAAATCTGAGAATATTTTTATTGTCAGATATGATTTTGTCCAGAATTCCATGACTGTCTGTCTTGTAGGTAGAGAGACAACAGTAAAGCTATGATCAAAACAGTCTTTCTTCTACATTCTCTAATTGTGTTAACTTCCTGTAAATGAGAAATGGTGAAGTTTCACACTTCATCAATTTGCTGGGGACCCCCTGGAACCCCCTCAAGGACCCCTGGTGGTCCCTGGACCCCACGTTGAGAACTACTGGTTTAGGAGACCGTTTGGATTTCACCTCCTGTGGGCGGAGAAGCGCTCATACCTGACACCAGAATTTCATTTGAGCAAATAGAGCAAAATTATGGCATCTCAGTTAGTGAGGATGGAAGATCTTTTCTATTAAAGCCCCATTTTGTGATTCAGGCTAATATAACAAGTTTATTTTTACATTAAAATTCTTGCCTAGTGCAGCTTTAAATGTGATTGCCACATTAGAGTAACAGGCAAACCAGCTGACCAGTGCTTGGAAACACCCAGCAGTAGTCTGGTGGTGTTGGTTTCCAGGTTCAGGTAGATAATGGTAAGCTGGCTCTCTCTTCTCCACCTCCTCTCCTCTCCTCTCCTCTCCTCTCCACCTCCTCTCCTCTCCTCTCCTCTCCTCTCCTCTCCACCTCCTCTCCTCTCCTCTCTCTCTCCTCTCCTCTCCACCTCCTCTCCTCTCCTCTCCTCTCCACCTCCTCTCCTCTCCTCTCCTCTCCACCTCCTCTCCTCTCCTCTCCTCTCCACCTCCTCTCCTCTCCTCTCCTCTCTACCTCCTCTACTGCCTGTTCATTCTTCAGCTCACGTCCAGCAATCAGCGCCGCTCGCCGCACTCACTGTATCTCTGAGACATCCCAACTATCTTTACTCCCGTCTCCATGGAAACAGCCACAGACGTGCCAAGGAGATGTAAACAGCTGGGGCTGGGAGTGTGTTTTTGCAGGAGAGAGAGAGAGGACCCCCCCCCCCCCCCCTCGACAACACATCATGTGAAGCCGGGGGGGAAACCGTATGGTGCCAGCGGCTGAAATTTCAAAATACCAAATTCGTGACTATGAATATTGTATCAGAGGCTGTTTTAAATTCTTCTCTGCTCAGTGAAGCACAAAGAAGCACACATTTCTCCTGGACTGTGTGTGTGTGTGTGTGTGTGTGTGTGTGGATGCAAAACATGTGTGTATGTGGGTATGAGACAGAGAGAGAGAGAGAGAGTTAGATAGATAGATTCTTTCTCTCTGGTGGTGTTCTATTCTATTCTATTCTGTTCTATTCTATTCATTTCCATACCAGAGTAACCTGGCTGCTGGTCATACTGGTTAAAGTCTCATTCAGGTGTGCAATTGTCATGGTTATTAAAGTTTGGGATTTTTCATTAGTTTTTATTTTTATATAGTTTACAATTTTTCAATTTCAGTTTATTGAAGTTTTAGTTAGTTTTCACTGTGGGTTTGGTAGTTTTAGTTTTTGCATTTTAGTATTTTTTAGTGTTTTAGTTTTAGTATTTGTATCTCAGCATTTTGTAGCACATAAATAAAAAGACAAAAACTAAAAATATCCCCTGTATATTTCTAATTCATTTTAGTTAGTTTTAGTAGGCAAGATAGCTTAAGTTCAGTTTTTTCAGTCTCATTTTTCTCATTATTTTAGTTTAAGTTTTTTTTTAACACCTGCTATAATTTTCATCTTAGTTTGAGATCATGTGATCATGTGTGTGTGAGTAGGGTTCAAAGCTAATGTTCATTCACTTCTGTAATAATAAACCAAACAGGCAGAGAGTCGTACTGCAGCGCAGTGATTCTCAACCTTTTTTCATATCAAGGACCCCTAATTTAGTCCACATTAGGGCCACGGACCCCCATTTGATGCGATTTTGTCCCTCGGACCCAAATCTGAGAATATTTTTATTGTTAGATATGATTTTGTCCAGAACACTATCTGTGTTGTAGGGAGAGAGATAACAGAGAAACTGTGATCAAAATAGTCAGTCTCCTACATTCTATAATTGTTCTTGTAAATGAAATAATGAAATTTAGCGATTCATCAATTTGCTCCGAACCCCATGGGATGCCCTCAAGGACCCCTGGTGGTCCCCGGACCCCACGTTGAGAACCACTGCTGTAGCGTGCTGTAGTGAGTGCAGTGTGTCATGGTAACTCCCACCCTCCCCACCCCCCTCCACCCCGTGTCACCGCTGTGTTCACCACAGGACAGCGTGTCAGTCAGCCTGTGTGGAGGCAGGAGGTGAAACCAGAGTTCCTGCAGGGAGACAGACTCTGTGATCAGGTGGAGAAGACGCTGAGGCTGCGGGTGACGGTTCAATTCCCTGCAGCTCAGTGTGTGGAGCAAGGCACCGAGGGCAGGGTCACAAACCAAAACTAACACAAAACTAGATGTCTTGAACTGAAATGAAAATGAACTTTTGTGAAAAATATAAAAATGAACTGAAACTATCATATCTACTCGCACAATTAACTAAGATAAAAATATAGGAGAAATGATTTTAGTTTTTACCTTTTTGTTTATGTGCAGGGTAAAAAAGAGTGAATTTTCGGCAGATCATTTTTGGCTTTTTTTACTGAATGCAAATTGAAAGATTCATGTAAATAAAATTTTAAAAGAATTTATGATTTATTGTTTGGGTAACACCATACCTGTTGCAAACATATACAAAATATCTTTTCTGTCTATCATTATAGTATATTATATTATATTATATTATATTATATTATATTATTCAAAACAGCCCTACAAAAACTACTAAAACAAGAACTGAAACTAGATAAAAATGAAACTAAAACTAAACATTTGTTAAAAAAATAAATAAAATAAAAATAAAATAAAAACTTCCAAACCCACACAAATACTAACTAGAACTAAACTGAAATTGAAATAAAAATGTAAAACTATATAAAAATAAAAACTATATGCAAGGCACTAAAGTTGCCACAGTTTGGGGTTCAACTCTCCCTGGAGCCTCCAGTGATAAATCTGTCTCCACTCTTACCGCGAGGTGTTTCGGTAAAAGCCCTGCGCCAGACGGCATCGGTCCACATCGTCCTTTGTGTGTGTTTACATGTATTGTATGAATGAACTGCTCAGATCACGGGGCCCCCGCGGCTTTCAAACGGCGGCGTGGCATTTTAAACCCCGATGAGTGGCGTCTAATGAGATTGGCGTAGTTGACGAGGGCAGAGTGAGTCAGGGAACAGAGTGGGGGCTCCGTTTACAGGCTTTGTTTCAGGTGCGCACTCGAAAAGCCACGGCAACGCTCCAAATTACTCATGCGCTGACACGGAGCCCCCTATTGACAAGCACGAGGGCAGCGTGTAGTGGGGCGCGCTGAGTGCCGCGACACACAAGAGCCGTGTAATAACAGCATTAACTGTGGGGGGGGGGGGGGGGGGGGACACAGAGAGAGAGAGATGAGACGACGATTACTGTAACGACACTCCAGCTGCAGCAGGATGTGAGTCACAGCTCACACACACAGGAGGAACCGGCTCTTCAGAGATCCGGCCCGCACTTCGGGAAGTACGTGGGATACCGACTGTAGTCCGCCGTGTTTTTGTGTTTTCACAAACTTTATTTCACTGGAGGAATAAGAGTAGAGGACCAAAATACAAATACAATACTGAAAACACAAACATAAATACATACATAAACTAGAAGGGCACTCGGAGAGCGCAGACCTCCGCCAAGGTTTGTGCTATTATTGCTTGTTCTTGAGTCAGATCCGGATCCGCTCCAAAATTTAATGGGTTCTTCCTTGGCCCATGCTACACCCTTCCAGGAAGTTTCATGAAAATCAGGCCAGTAGTTTTTCTGTATCCTGCTAACAGACAAACAGACAAACAAACAAACAGCACCGAAAACATAACCTCCTTGGCGGAGGAAATAAATATCTTGTACCAGGTATGTACCAGGTTGGAGCCATTCATTAACTGAATTGAGAATTCATGGTGAAGTTCAGCTCCTTTAGTTACAGTGTGAATGTGAAAGTCTCCCAGCTGTAAGGAAACAGAATGTGAATTGAATTGGAAATGACAGGAGACAGAATTGAATTCCATGAAATTCCATGAAATTCCACTTCTCAGAGAGTTTGGTTTGTCTCGACTCCCTGAACATAAATCAAAACGGTAACACTTTACAATAAGGGTCACTAAGTTAAGGGTTAGTTAATGCTTAATAAACTTAACAGTTAACTAATGTGTCATTTACTAATGGTGTTCATGTTAACTAAGGTATTAATTTATACATTATTTAATAGTTTATAAAGATGACTATTAAATAATGTATAAATACCTTAGTTAACATGAACACCATTAGTAAATGATTACCAGACACATTAGTTAACTGTTAATTAAGGGTTAGTTGATGCTTACTATGCATTAACTAACCCTTAACTTAGTGACCCTTATTGTAAAGTGTTACCATCAAAGGATTATGAATCAGATAAAACACAGTTCAACAAATCAAATATATTCAATCATAATGTAAGGACTACGATTACATGTTCTGCATCAAATGCCAACTGAAAGGTTCCTTTAACATTTTAACATTTTTAACATTCACCATTGATAATTTATAACACTATGTGTAATCTCAGATATGTGGTAAGAAAAACATGGAATTTCACAGAATTTCATTGAATTAAATTAAACTTCCTGAAATTCCAATTCAATTCCAGTTCTGTTTCCTGGAGGTTTTTTCGAATTCCAATTCCTCAGTTGAATTGGAATTGATGAATTAATTTATGAATTGACACCAACTCTGACAGCACCCTTTTTATTCCCCATCCACAGGGAGGTCAGAGGTCACCCTGATGCCCTTTTCGTTTTAGCACAACATAGTCAGTTCAATATTTTTCCATCTTATTTGGTTAGAAAAAGGCGATGGCGGTCAGAAAAGGTTTAGCGGTGATGAAATTCACAAACTGCCACATAATGTCTAAATCGATGACAGCAGGTTCAAGTCACTGTTTTCCAAGAGTATTGGATCAAATTCTATAAACATAAGACTTGTTATATATTCTGTAAACATATACCAGGAGGATTGTGAATGAAGATGATGATGGTGATGACCAAGGTGTCACTGTGAGGATGAAGATAGATGAGGAAAGACCAAGATGGGTTTGTGCTCGGTCAGATCTCCACCCAGCTTCATAATGTGAACATGAACCTTCTGACCTGCTGTCAGTTTCAGAGTTATTGAGCTGCACTGCCAAGATTTAATCACTTTCAAATGCAGCACCTTTCCTATCTGCCTCACCTCACGTCGCCATGGCAACGTGCCCAAATAACACTTAAGCGTGACACTCGGTGATTGATAACACAAAATGAATCCAAATTAGAACAATTAACAGATAGCGGGCAAAGTCCTTGGCTGACAAAATTATAAAACTTTTATACTCTTCATTTCAGAGGTAATGGATAATAAAAATCTGGTATTTTGTTTTTTTTTAATTAATTAATGAATTAATAGGAGTTTGGAATACAAAATGTACTAAATGGAGCCTCTTGGAATTAAAAATGAGAGATTTTGTTCACTGCTCAATATTTGCCACTTTGCCACGTTTTAATTTTATGCTACGTAGACTAATGCAGGCCTGCTGATTGTTTTTTAATTGTTTATGAGGAATTTCATGAATAAATAAATAAGTAAATAAG